>NW_027618381.1:0-75000 GCF_964187855.1 Myxine glutinosa | reverse complement strand
ATATATATATATATATATCTATATATATATATATATGTAAATATATATATATGTAAATATATATCTATATATATATATATATATATGTAAATATATATATATGTAAATATATATATATGTAAATATATATATATGTAAATATATATATATGTAAATATATATATATGTAAATATATATATGTAAATATATATATATGTAAATATATATATATGTAAATATATATATATGTAAATATATATATATATATGTAAATATATATATATATATGTAAATATGTAAATATATATATATATATGTAAATATATATATATATGTAAATATATATATATATATGTAAATATATATATATGTAAATATATATATATGTAAATATATATATATATGTAAATATATATATATATGTAAATATATATATATATATGTAAATATATATATATATGTAAATATATATATATATGTAAATATATATATATATGTAAATATATATATATATGTAAATATATATATATATATGTATATATATATATATATATATATATGTATATATATATATATATATGTATATATATATATATATATATATATATATATATATACACACACACACAGTACAAAATACATATGGGTATTAAGTCAAGTGGCATAGCCTGGTGGTTGGCTTAGCGGT
Source organism: Myxine glutinosa (assembly GCF_964187855.1). Classification (NCBI taxonomy): domain Eukaryota; kingdom Metazoa; phylum Chordata; class Myxini; order Myxiniformes; family Myxinidae; genus Myxine; species Myxine glutinosa. Next base: position 74,332 of record NW_027618381.1, on the reverse strand, counting down.
TAGGGTGCTGGCTTGGGATCCTAGGATCCTGGGTTTGAATCCCGGTCGATCGCGGAATTAACACCACCAGGGGCGTTGACTCAGCCTGTCATCCTTGCGAGGGCGGCAAATTGAGTACCAGTTCACTGGTAATTCCCTGTGTGTTGCAAGAGGCGACTAACAGGGTTAGCGGCAGGAAGGGCATCCGGCCATAAAAAAAAACATTGCTTCAAAAAGGGGACCAATGTGCCCGAAAAAGGCCAACCCCTGCTCTGCGGGGGAAAATGGCCTCTAAAGGTGGTCTCATGAAGTCAAGTGGCAATGCCTGAATTACGATACATCAGTGGCATGGTCGACCAAAACATGTTTTTCTTGTGCAGCTGTGAGTCAATCATGTGAATATCTTTTGCAAAAACTTTTTTCCAAAACACTTCACCCTACTTTACCGACGTTTGGAAAGTAATTGATCAGTTATGCTTAATTCCTTTTTTCACTTTGTGAAAGTGCCTACACTGATGTATGGGGGTAAGGGTGATTTTTTTTTTTTCGTCCTTGTGATTGTAAATAATGTTTTTATTTATTACCAGTTTGTTTTCATAATTCACTATGATTACAATCCTTAATTCCTTACCCCTGTTATCACTTGTCCAAATTATTATACATTGTCATTTAAAACTTTAAACTCATTGAATCATTGCTTCCTTGTTTTCTTTGCAGATAAGTTCAACACCTATGTGACCTTAAAAGTGCAAAATGTGAAAAGTACAACGATTGCTGTGCGAGGCAACCAGCCATGTTGGGAGCAAGACTTCATGTTGTAAGTATTTTCTTTTTCGTTATCTGAGCTTTTGTTCGTTATCCATTAATGCACCTTTCAAACTCTACCAAATTTGGTGAAGCTCTTTCAAAGTGTCAAGTTAGGATTATCATTGGCAGTCTGTGCAGACAATTTTTATCAACAATTATTATAAGCATGAACCTTCACAAATCCACGATGTTGTGCTTTGCTTCCGGGCTACGATTGGGATCTCGCAATGCAATCGTGCAGATGACGTCTCCTGTAGTGGAAACTCTCTACAAGCAGAATGTAATGGTACTGTGATGTAAGTGCGATGCATTTGAACCTACACTGAGGGCTAACCTTTTCAACTCTCAGGTCAGGATTTGGTTGCAAGTACAAAGAGGAAATTGGAAAGTTAATGCCCCGATGCATTACAGTGGCCATGCAACAGGAAGGGATACCATTTGTTGATCTCACTCCAGTGAGGCTTCAAGGTTTCCAAGTCCAGCTAAGAATCTAAAAATCTACCCTGGGCAGATTATTACTGGATCGCACGTTGCTGCCAAAACAGTCTTGCAGAAGGGAAGGAAATTAATTTGCCCAGGTTACTGACAGTGGCTTAACTTCTCTGAAAGGTGCAGTGGAATCTTTAATGGCCAGAAGCAAATTAGAAAGAGAATGAAGAACTCGTGTTGCTGGTGAAGTCTCGTGTGAATCTGCATTGGAAGGCAGGGAGAACAATGGATGGAATCAACAGGAAGTTGTTCTCGGTATGCCAACCACTATTGTCAGCGAGGAGAAGCTGACTTCTTTGGTGTTAACCCTTCATCCGAGCAGACTAGACAGCTGGTTTAATATGTACTTCCGTTTCTGCAAGGGAATGAGGGTGGTGGTTTGTCATTGTGCCGGCAACCGCCGAACCCATGTGAGGCAGTTCAAGTGGGAATCTATCACCTCTGAGCTTTCCCATTTAATCAGAATGCAATTTACTCACAAGGAACAACATGTACTTGAGAATTCACACCCAATGATTAAACAAAATGGCATCACCAGCAGTGGTGCCTAACTATATGGTTTGTTTCAGATCGGTGGTGACCACCATGTGGTCTTCATATAAGACTGCAGGCAAGTGCCATGCACACATGTGCCAGGTTTTAAATGCCCTCTGGAAAGGAGTAAGGATGGGGGAGTTTGCCTCAGGTGGTAATGACTTGTACAGTAATGTGGGCCTCACCTCTTTGGGGACACGTCCCTTGCCCCCTTCATCACCCATTTTCTTAATTCTTCCCCCGCTCCCTCTTCTTTCTGGAGGGTATTTAACACCCAATGCACGTTATCTGTGCATTTGCAGCAGTAATCTGGAACTCATTTTCCCGACCTCAGAAGGATGACGAGTTGTCAACCCACCTGGTGTTCGTTAACGGAACAGGGGCCAGAATTCAAGACCCTAAGATGTTAAGGCAGCCACCCTAACCGTTAGCCAACATCTTGCCTACAGATAAAGCTATTGGTGCCCCTTTATAAAATCCTTGAGTGTACTATTTACCATCGTCCTTTATGTAACACCATGTTTTGCTTTATTTGTAACACCATGATCAACGTTTCCTTCCACGTTATTCTCCAGTAAAGCCATCGGCCTGTGGTTTACATACATCTACTCAGCAAAACATGGCTGACTTTTGTGTTTAGCTGCAGTTTCAAAATATACTATCGTATAAGTTCAAAAGATCGATTTGGTTTTTTTCTGCTTTTGTATGTTTCAAAAAGTGGTTAAATTGTATTGTTGAAAAAACTTTACAATCTATCAAACTCGTCATCGGACTATACGTACAAGTGCCGGCCTTCTCTTGGTCGCAAGTTTTTGCTGCTCGAAGGAACCAACATGTTTGGCTTATTATTCTTTACCAGAGTATGTGTTGCTTCCACTATTTTGTCATTCTAGAATGGGAGCAGCCAGGGGTGTTGTGTTATTATCCTTCGTCAAACATGTAATTCAAAATACCTCTCGCCTGTGTAATTCACAATGCCTCTGCACTTGACAATGTGGGGACAAGAACACTGTACTGTAAAGGGTGCGGACTTGTAATACCCTCTCCCTCTTTTGCACCTGAGAAGGTGGAGAAGTTTCTGGCAACCCTCGACCCCATTTTTGCTACTGGACCGGATGGCATCAGCTCCCATGTCCTAAAAACCTGCTCTTGCACATCTTCTCTCTGCCCTTTTAATTCTGTCATTTGTGTGAGGTCACCTTCCCTCTGCTTGGAAATCAGCCAACATCACTGCATCTATCTATAATTCCAGCAATCTCTGTGTGTATGTCTGTGTGTCTGTGTGTCTGTGTGTCTGTGTGTCTGTGTGTTTGTCTGTGACCGCTGTTTCTCGACAACCACGGGTCCGATATACTTGAAACTTGCCAGGTATATTGCTGGGGACCCGAGGATGTGCCTTTTCAAGGTTTGAAATTAATCGGACAAGTACCTACCGAGCTATGTCCAAAAAACGCTTCAACCAATCAGAGAGCAGCGAGCTATCACGTGTGCCGAACCGTTAATGCAATGCAAGCGTTAATGCGTTAATGCAAGGCTTTTCTTTTTTTCCCTCTTCTCTTTCTACTTTTCCTTGCGATTAAATTGCAAACAGCCAAAATACGTTGGCGCTAATTGAATAATTGGCCATTAACACTAAAATAATCGTAACTGCGATATGCCAACTTCCGGACAGTGCAGCCTTCCCTGTTGTTGTTGTTTGCAGCAGCTGTTTGCAGCAAGGCAAGGCTTTTCTTTTTTTCCCTCTTCTCTTTCTACTTTGCCTTGCGATTAAATTGCAAACAGCCAAAATACGTTGGCGCTAATTGAATAATTGGGCATTATGTTTTACAACTAATAAAAACGAATTTGCGATTCATTCGCTTTCCTGCGCGTTTGTGTACGCGATGGCGATTTCTTTACCAAACTCCGGAAGCCGTTCGCTTTGGACCGAACCATTGCATGTAAATAGAGGGGGGGGATTGTCACCACTCGCAAGCCGTTCGCTTTGGACCAAACCATTTCATGTAAATAGGGGGGGGGATATAATTTTAGATATATATATAGTACGGGCATGCCCTAGTTACATAAAATGTGCGAAAACGAAACCCCTTAACTACATTCCTATATATTAGCTTACTTCCAATCATCAACAAGGTCATGGAATCCATCATCGCAGTTGATAGGAAATCCTTTCTTTTCTCCAACGGCCTAATCTTAGATCGTCAATTTGGATTCACACCAGGTCACTCCACCTTGGACATGCTGCTTCTCATCACGCAACAATTGATGGAGACCCTCAATGTCAGGCATGAGGTCAGTGACATCTCTCTGAACATATTACGTGCTTTCGATAGTCTGGCATATACAGCCTTACTCTCCAAACTCTGCCTATAGCATACAAGGCCAACTCCACACATGGCTTCCTGACTTCCTCTCCTCTTGTAGCCAACGTGTGGCACTTGACGGAATCCTTTCATCTCCTCTCCCTGTCAAGGACGGATTGCCCCAAGGCCGTGTTATGGGCCCAGTCCTATTCCTGATCTTCATCAATAATCTCTCTGACTCTCTGTAAAATCCTCTATCTATTTGCTGATTACTCCACCCTTTGCTGTGACATCCCTCAATCTTCAGGCAGGCTATGTATGATCTTTTCCCTCTCTCCAGACCTTGACAAAATCACAAGCTGGTCAAACACTTGGAATATCTTTCAATCCTGACTAATCCGACACTCTCACTATCGCTTTCCAAAAAGGTTGTCTGGCAAACTCCCTCCCATCTACTTTCTCACCAATCCCCTTGAAGTTCTGTCATTCAAACTCCTGGGTCTCACTATCAGCCATGATCTTTGTTGGGAAAACCATATTTCAAAGTTGGCCTCCAAACTGTCCTCCATCGTACAGTCCTTAATTGGCACACCCAAGGCCTTCATCCGCAGCTTGATGGTGTGCTGCTTTCCCATCTGGGTTTGCGCCCCTCTCTCAAACCTTGCTCAGCTTGAAGCCCTTGTAACTAAGGCCTTCAATATCATTGGAATCGCCGGCATTGAAGTTGTTTATGCGCCTATCACTTCACCATCACCGAAAGTTCAGTGGTCTGTCTTCTACCGACTCCTTTCTGGTCTTGCATCCTATGCTCTTTCCGTGCTTTGCCCTCCCCTCTCCCATGTTTCTGCAGGGGCACACGTTCCACCATCAACCCCCTTATGTTGAAACTCCGTAAATGCAGAATCACTTCTCACTTCCACTCATCCCTTCCTCTTTTTTTCGCCTGCCTGTGGAACCAACTTCCACATTCTCTCCAATCTCATCCCGCCACCCCACCCCCCTCCCCCCCTCTAGATCTTTAAGGCAGCTGTTCACCACCATCTCAGATCATCCCCAATTTAAAATCATGATCTTTTATACCCTCATTTAACCACCCCCAAGCCCTCCTCCCTCCAAATTTCCAGTTTGTCCTTCCTGAGGTTCCATCTGTATCCATCCTGTCCACCCCATGCATCTTTTCCTGACCCCAGTCTTCTGCACACCCATTGATTGTCCAAGTCTCCCTCCATCTTGTCCTTCAGCAACATTGTTGGTGTTGCCCCCTTCCCCACCCCCCCCCACCCCCGCCCCCTCTCTCTCTCTCTCTCTCTCTCTCTCTCTCTCTTTCTCTTTCTCTCTCTTTCTCTTTCTCTTTCTCTTTCTCTTTCTCTTTCTCTTTCTCTTTCTCTTTCTCTTTCTCTTTCTCTTTCTCTTTCTCTTTCTCTCTCTTTCTCTCTCTTTCTCTCTCTTTCTCTCTCTTTCTCTCTCTTTCTCTCTCTTTCTCTCTCTTTCTCTCTCTTTTTTTATCATTTTGTTCTGTTACCTCCTGATCCGTTTAGTGACCTCGCTCAACAAGTGTCCACAAAGAAATCAAATTTTTTTTGTTGCGTTTTCTTTAAATTGGAAATAACGAAGCATGTTTTGGTCTGATGTATTCTTTCCAATCGCATTTAGTCCACCGTGGACACCATTATAATTCTCCAATTTATTTTCCTGTTAACAACAAAACACCATGCACCTCCACTCACTCTTAAAGCAAAGGTTTTCAAAAGATGCAGTTCATCGGTGATCGGTACGCTATCATTTGAAGAAATGTTTGCATTTCTGGATAAAAACACCAAACTCAGCACTGTGGTGGACATCGGTATGGTATACCCAGAATAATTGGATTTGGAGCTGCACAGTGTGTGTATGCAAAAGAAAACCTCAAGTTTGGGGTGTCATAGATTGGAAACGGATGCTTTGCGACGTCCACTTTACCGACTCTTCTTGGTGAGTAATATTTGTTACCAACACATTGGCCACACATTTATAACAACACACATTTGCACTTGCCTCGTGAACTTGTACCAATCTGTAGGTGCTCAATATTGAGGAGGAGAGATGGGAAGGAAGTTCCGTTGCATACCATTTTCCCCTAAATGATAAAAAGCATATTGAACAATGTGTGGTATCTTGTATTCATGATAACTATGTACAAGATTTTAAGAAGAAGAATTTTTATACCTCCGCCGCGAAGGTGGCTGTAGGCATTATGTTTTCGGGTTGTCCGTCCATCCGTACGTACGGGCTAAACCTCGTTTTTCCCAGCTACCACATGTCCAATTGAGACGAATACTTCAGGGTAGGAGTGACACCCATGCAGAATGGTTTTTTAATGATAACTGTGACGTCATAGTTCACGTGGTATGTATGTCAGCTATCTTGGATTAAACGCAAATAATTAAAAAATTATTTGTCAGAAACCGCCAAATGGAAAAATTTGAAACTTGGCACATTGTCAAGGACTCCCAATGGGGAACAAAAGCATGATAATGGTGATGTCATAGGTGTAGTGGTATACGAGGCAAAAATATTTTAATTGAATTATTTATCCTAAAAATCTGAAATTGCATGCACATGATCTATATGACCCATTTGTATTGAAATATTAAATTTATGACATCATAGGTCACATGGTTTGGCAGCCATATTGGATTTAACCTAAAACCCTAAAAAACACCTTCTCCCAAACCACCAAATCGATTGATTCGAAACTTTAAGTATCTCATCGACGAAGCATGGCGATCAAGATGATCACGGAAACATCATTGGTCACATGGTGTGGCAGCCATATTGTGTTGTTGTTTTTTTTTGTGTGTATACAGAATCGAGGTTCGTGAAAGAGCTAACATTTGTCACAAAAACAAATATACGAGCAAAGTATGTAACAAGGGGAGCGGTAGACAAGATGGGGAGAGAAGGGGAAGCACATAAACACAACATTTGAGAGCAGGGACATCAGGAATGTGTGGGAGGGAGAGGGATTGGGGGAAGGCGGCGTGGGAAGGGGGGGGGGGTGGGAGAAGTATAAACACATGTACACCAAGGACTTCCAGGAAAGAAGTTGGTATTTCAAAAAAGTGGATTTGGGGTGAAATTAGGGGGGTAGGAAAGATCAAGGTTTTGGATGGGGGAAGGTAAGAGATGGTGGTGAACAGCTGTTTTAAAGACCTGGAGGGAGGAGTGGGATTGAAGAGAGTGAGGGAGTTTGTTCCAGAGGCGGGACAAAAGAGGAATGAAGGAATGAAGGAGTGAAGGTGAGCAGAGAGTCTTGATTTTGGCAGTTTAACCATAAGAGGGTTGCAGGCAGATCTTGTGCGAGCTGTATGAATATTTGGGGGACCGAGCCCAGAGAGAGCTGGAGGAGCAAGGCCGGAGAGGAGTCGGTAGAAGACAGAAAGACCACCAACCTGCCTGCGGTGAGTAAGTGAAAGGCCCTCGGAGATAGCTTCATCCCGGGAGATTCCAATGATTCTGAATGCTTTGGTTTCAACAGCGTGAAGACGAGCTCGGTGTGAGGCAGGAGCACCAGCCCAGAGGGGGGAACAGTATTCCATTGAGCTGCGGATGAAAGCCTTATATGTGGTGAGGAGCTCAGATGTGGCAAGGAAGGACCGCACAACGGAGGATGCCCAGTCGGCGACTGGCTTTGGAGGCCAGATTTGAAATGTGGTTTTCCCAGGAAATCATGGCAGATAGTGAGGCCCAAAAGCTTGAGTGACAGAACTTCTTGGAGAGGATTATTCAGAAAGTGGATGGGAGGGGTTGTCCAGTCGGTCTTTTCGGAGAGACATCGTAAGAGTGTGAGATTCTCGGAAAATATTAAATAACCATATCTCTGAAACCACTTAACCTATCAATGCGAAATTTTACAAATATCTAACACCATTAAAAAAAAAAAACCCACCTTTAGAGGCCATTTTTCCCCGCAAAGCGGGGGTTGGCCTTTTTCGGGCACCGTGGTTGTTGTTGTTTTTTTGGTCCCCTTTTTGAAGCAATGTTTTACGGCCGGATGCCCTTCCTGCCGCCAACCCTTTTTGTCGCCTTTTACGACAAACAGGGAATTACCAGTGAACTGGTACTCAATTAGCCGACCTCAGAAGGATGACAGGATGAATCAACCACCCTGGCGTTAATTCAGCGATCGACCGGGATTCGAACCCAGGATCCTAGGATCCTAAGCTGGCACCCTAGCCGCTAGCCCAACACCAGGTTAAGATCTAACACCATTGTCTAACACCATGTTGCATATAATTTGAAAATGATGATGTCGTAGGTCATGTGGTTTTGCAGCCATCTTGGAAAGAAAAACTAACCTTATCCGCTCGACACGAAACTTCACAAACGTGATCCCCTACCCATACATATGCAGAGTACATTTTTTAAGGTCATATGTCACGTGGTGCGGCAGCCATATTAGCTTGAAAGTCGATAATTTAAAAAAGTCCCTTCTCTGAAACCGCTTCACCGATCGATGTGAAACCTGTCATGTGCTGCTGAATATGTGATACTTGAAAACAGCTGAAGGGATTTAAATCAAACTTGTTTATTTTTAGGACAGTGAATGAGGGCATCTACCCATTGTGGGACTTTGCGGAGGCATATTGGCGACAGTCGCATTGCTCTAGTTACTATATATTTTAGTAATTTGCATCAGCATTTTATCTGAGCTCTAACCACCCCAAAATGGATCAAAATGCAATTCTGAATATTCTGAGGCCGAAAGCGACCCCTCTGGGTGTCTGTCCTTACCGCTATACCTCACTGAACTATGCAGAGACACATAGTCATTCAACTGACATACTTTCACAACTGTAGCAAATCCTGCTTCCATGTTGAGCCAATGGTCCTTAGAATTGTTTTTAGGAAATGGAAAACGATTTTCCATGTGCACGAATTGTATTACCACTCTGTCCAACATGACGTTTTGCTGTTGGGCCTGCGATATCTCTTGGCATTTGACATGGCCTCTACTCTTTGTGATGGGGCCAACTTGTCATCTCTGTGCACTCAAGATGTGGAGACATTTTTTTATTGTATGACAGCTGGGAACGTTTGCGCAGAGCTAAGATATTTGTTCGTTTTATGAATGTAAAGTCACCAGAGCGGGGAAAGATTTGCTTTGCAGGAAATTGACGACCTGTTGCTTCAGCGATAAGGCAGGAGGCAGAACAATGACCTTTTTGGTCTGCTTGCTGATGGTTAGTAGCATCCGGTGAATCACTGGATCCAATATCGTTCTTGGTTTGAGCATGGCCTCTTGTACGGCAGTGGTGTGCACAGGAGAGAGATTTCATTCTCTTTGTACGATCAATAACATACTTCAAACTCATTTTCTGCACCACATTTCATAGTGGTTTAGCTGCTCTGACGCTTGAGTTATGGTTTGATCAAAATGTGAAAGACCAGAATAGGTGGTGTAATGGTTAGAGTGTCCACTGTGAGTTTGGGAGGTTGGAATTTTTAACTCCGGACGATTCATACCAAAGACTTAAAAACGTTCTGCTTCCTTGCTCGACGCTCTTTTTTCATAAAGGATAGAGTACGAACAAGCAACCATTGTGCTAGCTGGCTTGATGAGCCGAATGGTCTCTTCCTGTGTTTACGTCCCTTGTAAGGGAGCTGCAACAATATTAAAACAACCAACTTGACAGTTATTTGGAATGCCAGCTGTGCCCAAAATTCCATGGTACAAGTGTATTTTGCTTTGTAATAATTTCTTACCTAGTATCCATCTTGACTCTGCTTGTTGTGCAAAACTCTTACTTGTGCAACCCCACAGCAGTAGTATTTTATTTATTGTGTCGAAAGCTCTTGGAGGTGTTTGTGTACGTGTATGACATGGACATTAGCGGACACTGGACAAACCAACACAGCATCTGGATTTCAACCTGCCACTCCCATCTTCCCATATTGAGCTTTTTTCATTAAATGTATTCATTATTTAATTATTTAATTTGTATGCAGAAACTGGCCACTGGTAGCATCATTTCTGCGAGGTTTATGGTTCATTTATGTGCCTCTTAATTGTTCGGCTAGGAATTCGGAATTGTTTCGAGGAACCGATGACGATCTCCTCTCTGCGAACAAAACACCGTGGGATCTTTAATGCCCACAATCAAGTGCTGGCAGATTTGAAATCCCACCCCATGGATAGAACACCGATCAATTTCGCACCTCGCATGCAATAAACACCAGGGTGAAGTTTTGTAGTCGGGTGTTGCCACGGTAATTGACACCAGACTTGGTACTCAGACGGGAGATCTAAACAGGTTGGTTTGATTTGATTTTAGTGGAGAAAGTTTCGCTTCAAGCTGCAGCAATTTTCATTTTGTCAGATGGATTAAATATTTACAATATTATCTTTTTGGATTTCAAGGTCTTGTGATTTCAGAGTTGCATTAACCAGGGAATGCAAAGTTGGTGTTTTCGGATTATAAAATTCTTACCTTGGGTGTGGTCTATATCATTATTCTTGAGTTGTCGTGAGTTGCCCTGTGTTCACCAACTTGGTGTCAGGTTTAGTTCATGGCTCCACAGCTACAATAATGAATTTTCTGATGAATTGTGAAATGCAATGATGATATGTTAAATTGGAGGGAAAGTGTGCGTGTAGGGGTGGTTCTTCATTTTAATGAGAGCAAAGGGAGGACATAGGGGGTGAACAAGATTGATGCAGCCATGAACTCTCAATCGCAGAAGTGGAAGGTAAAACTGGAAACCTGGAAAGAGATGGGTTTGCGGATGATTAATGAAGATAGAAAAGGTATGTGGATGTGCATGTCTTGAAGCCCTGGAGGGAAGAATTATATTTAAGCTCTGCCTAGTTCTGCCCCCATTTTTTAATCTCTGGGGCTTTCCGCCACTCCCATACATGCGAGAACAACACAACCAAGAAGTTTTGCTTTCTTGTGGCTAATCGTCAAGTGCACTTTCTGGACCGTTAAGACTAATTAACTTTTCCGGGCTATTACACGGGTGTGCGCAAGCCAAAGAAGCCTGCTGGCATGCCAGTTGTGTTAAAATCAAATTTGATTAACTCTTTCTACACAACTGACGATGAACAGATGTGCACAAAAATGCCTGGTATCCTGGCAAACTAGCATGATGAAAAGCGCTTCAAGTCAACCTTCACATTTCAACAAAAGCGTCATACAAATTGAACAAATAACTCGTCTGGTTACAAATTTACCAACTTCATCAAGTGACGCACATAGGTTTTAAAAACCAGTTGTCATTCAATAAACATTGGCTTCCACCAATGTTTTGGGTTGGAGCTCATGTTGTCCTTTGTGAAGAATAGGTGAGTTATTGTCAACACATTGAACACAAGATGCAAATTCGTGTTCAAAATCTCATTTGTGAAAAAACTCCGACAAAAATGTTCCCCAACTGACACAACAAGATGGGAATAATTGGGGCCGTTGAAGTTGTAGTAGTCAGGTTGCAACCAACATTGTAGATTCATAACATTGTCAATTTGCTCAGCAAAATGACCTTTCAAACTCGACACCTGAATGGGTCCAACGAGCACAGAATGGGGGCACGAGGGAGTGGCGGGGATCCTGTCTGTGGTGTTTTCCCTTATTGTCCCCCGTCGAACCGCGGAGCGAAAGGGGGGACTATGGTTTTCCCCTCCGTCAGTGCGTGTGTGCGTGCGTGCGTGCGTGCATGCGTAAGCGAAGGACCGAATTCTAATTTGGTGTGTGGGTGCAACCCACGTCAAAATCCAATATGGCCGCCGCCATGTATGTCTGACACCATGTATGTCTGAACCTTGTGAACGGAATATCTTGAAAAATAAGCGAAGTACCAACTTCTAATCTGGTGTGTGGGTGTATCTACGCATAAGGAAGAACGCTATTGAAAATTGGGTCGCCACGTCAAAATCCAAGATGGCCGCCTTGCGTCTTCCACTTTGTCAACTCGCATCACTTCACCGACGGGGGACCTAGGCGTAACGCTTGTTATTATTATTATTATTATTATTATCAATATTATTATTATTATTACTGGTGGGGGCACCTGTGGGAATCCCACGGGCAGGGACGTGTGTGACATTTGGACATCTTCATTTCGATGCTGCACATTCAGTTTTTTTAAATGGTTACTTGCAATTCATCAGATCCACAAATGATGTAATCTACACAATATATTTACTTCTGATAACATGTGAATGCATGTGTGTGCACATGGGAAATAAAGTTTGAAATGTGTCATTACACCTAATGTAAAATGTGACTTCAAGAGCTCAAATCCTCTCCGTCCCCGCCCCCATCCCGCCCACATCACGCACAATGCACCGGGGAGAGGGGCACAATGCACCGGGGAGAGGGGCACAATGCACCGGGGAGAGGGGCACAATGCACCGGGGAGAGGGGCACAATGCACCGGGGAGAGGGGCACAATGCACCGGGGAGAGGGGCACAATGCACCGGGGAGAGGGGCACAATGCACCGGGGAGAGGGGCACAATGCACCGGGGAGAGGGGCACAATGCACCGGGGAGAGGGGCACAATGCACCGGGGAGAGGGGCACAATGCACCGGGGAGAGGGGCACAATGCACCGGGGAGAGGGGCACAATGCACCGGGGAGAGGGGCACAATGCACCGGGGAGAGGGGCACAATGCACCGGGGAGAGGGGCACAATGCACCGGGGAGAGGGGCACAATGCACCGGGGAGAGGGGCACAATGCACCGGGGAGAGGGGCACAATGCACCGGGGAGAGGGGCACAATGCACCGGGGAGAGGGGCACAATGCACCGGGGAGAGGGGCACAATGCACCGGGGAGAGGGTCACACACCGGGGAGAGGGGCACACACCGGGGAGTGGGTCACAGAGACCGGGGAGTGGGTCACAGAGACCGGGGAGTGGGTCACACAGACCGGGGAGTGGGTCACACAGACCGGGGAGTGGGTCACACAGACCGGGGAGTGGGTCACACAGACCGGGGAGTGGGTCACACAGACCGGGGAGTGGGTCACACAGACCGGGGAGTGGGTCACACAGACCGGGGAGTGGGTCACACAGACCGGGAGTGGGTCACACAGACCGGGGAGTGGGTCACACAGACCGGGGAGTGGGTCACACAGACCGGGGAGTGGGTCACACAGACCGGGGAGTGGGTCACACAGACCGGGGAGTGGGTCACACAGACCGGGGAGTGGGTCACACAGACCGGGGAGTGGGTCACACAGACCGGGGAGTGGGTCACACAGACCGGGGAGTGGGTCACACACACCGGGGAGTGGGTCACACACACCGGGGAGTGGGTCACACACACCGGGGAGTGGGTCACACACACCGGGGAGGGGGAGAGGATCACGACGTTCATTGGTGCCTCGTTCTGTTCCCTCATTCTTTTATTCATTTTTAAAATGGCAGTTACAAATGACCCTCATGCAACTCATTGAGACAGTGCTGACATAAAGAAGCAGAAATGACCACCCACATGTCCCACATTACGCAACCTTGAGCTAAAGACAGCTTGGATACATGCAACGCATATGGAGCATATTCTGACATCAAGAGCAACTCGCACCAAGAACCTGACAAAACAATGTGCGCAACATGTGACAGCACGAGATCATGACGAATGGCAGCGGCCACTTCCGCAGGGATTATAATCGTAATTACCGGACCAGATTCAATCTGTTCCAACATGACCACCTCGACCTCATCTTCAGCTTCAGCACCAGCCTTTGGAGAGCAAAGCTCCGCCCCTCTCCCCAATGCAGAGTACATAATTGCAACTTTTTATTGTGATTACGTCTAAAGAATGAAACATTCCGACTATATGAAGAATACACCTCAAATGGAAAAGTCCCTGGGAAAAGGTCTTATGGGCTGTGTATAAGAACATTACATTACACTGTTCTGTCCGGCGAAAACCAAATTTACTCTTTTCGTTACACCATACAAAATGACATTTTTAAAATTAAAGATTTGAAATAAACTTGTTTAAAATGTACATGCACATAGCATATAAAATAAGAACGAAAAAATATCTCTCGGTAATTCCCCGTCTGTTTATTTATTTCACATCTGTGAATTACATGTCCATGCACGCGTGAAATTGTCTTTGTTTATTAATCCTAGATGTGAACACGATTGAGCCTTGAAAACTCGTGTGGAAAAAAATAATATATATATTATTACATTTTTTATTTATTTATTAGAGATTTCACGATTCTATTTCCTATAGCCATACACTATGAAAACTCATCTTCTTTGGGCAGTGTATAATCGCTCTGAATGAAACGGCCATTACCTGGTCTCCTTTGCATGAGCCGTAATCAAAATGTACCTTTGTTTCTTCAAAAAGTAATTTATGATCAAAGCCGTGTTAATTCAATCTTAAAATGGACATCAGAGGTTGATGGAGCCATGACTCTTCTTAATTTTTACACTTGAAAGTATCAAACTTTTCTCTTTACAAAGTAAAAATAGATTAAAACCAAATGTTATTAATAAATATTGTATTCCATAGTTGGTTTACATTATTATGTACATTTTTGAAGTACTGCATTGTTTAATTCCATGGTTGGAAAAGAGTTGACTCGCTTTAAACAAACTCTGTATAAACACCCCAGGAATATGTAAAGATATAATTAGACTACGTATCGATCCCGAAATACAGTATTCAGTCGCTGTACTTTTACTAAGTAATAATATAAATAACGAAGACCTGGGAACGTCCTCTCCTCTCCTTCCTCTCTCTCCTGCCCCGTGCCCACATCTCGTCCATCCATTCAACTCATTCAAAACGGCTGTTGGAATACATTTCACCGATTTTCTCAACTTTAGCTGAAACTGAGACTTGAACCATCCCGGCGACTGTGATGGTGAATTAGAGTCGAGATAAAGCCGTGAGGGACTCTCGATGAATGGCCTTTATGTTACAGGCCTTTGAAAATGCATTTTGTTCTATAAACTAACTTTCATTGAATATTTCTCGTCTATTATTTGTGCGGTGTATGATGTACCGTGCCGATCTCGGAAATTTCCCGTCTGTGCGTTAACTTTCATCGAATATTCTTCCCGTTTTTTTTTTGCAACCGAGGCTAAAACCGTCTTGGTGACTGTGAAAAATGAAATGAGATGGTGAATTAGAGTCGAGATAAAGTTGTGAGGGAGTCTCAATGGACAGGCCTTCATTTCATTTAAAATGCATTTTGTTCTATAAATGGCAACCTTCATCGCATTTTCTTCCCGTTTTTTGCAACCGAGTCTAAAACCATGTTAGTGACTGTGAAAAATGAAATGAGATATCGAATTAGAGTTGAAATGAAACTGTGAGAGAGAGCAAGACACCGCAGGCCTAACAAAAGAGGCCTCAAAGCTATGCGAGGAAACAAAATGGAGGTGATTTGTTTTTTTAATCCCCTCCCAAACCGGGTGTAGCCACTACCATGGACAGACTCACAGAATCGCCTATGGAGAATATTATACAGATTAATATTATTATTTTGTGCTTTATAAATAAGCACCGACAACAAAAACTAGTGCCGACTTGTAGCAAAATATCGAAAGTGCAAAAAAAGAAGACCCTACAATATTATCATATAACAATATCATAAGTATATTAGGCTTTAAGATATCTGTGTTCTCTGAAAGTATTTCCCCGGATGTTGTTGGGTGACCGATAGTGGCATCTGGTAGGGTGTTCCACACAGGTATTATTGCGGGCATGTAGAACGATCATACTGAGCAAGTGACTCATGACCACTCTCTGTCTTGCCAGTAAGAACCTGTGTAGCATGGCTTCCAAAGGAGGCACTTGCTCTGGTGGACGTTATTGGAGTCCATGATGGAGGTAGCATGGATTTCAGAGGTGCTGGAGCTTCCTGTTTGTGTGGTCTGTACATCAGACCCAGACCTGCTGTAGTTCTCCTGTATGGTACAGGGTCGATATTCAATTCCTGTGGAGGGGCTGTGATGCTACGTACAGCACGATGTTGCACATCATCCAGCTTAAGATGCATGGTACTTGCAGACATCCACACGAGAGGAGCATGTACTCCATTGTGTGCTGGACAAGGGCTTTGTACACTTGTGCTCAGCCAGGTGGATCCAAATATGGAGGAATACTCACTCGGTCTTTGTCCAGCTTTTCCGGCAATGGAGCTCACGTGAGACTGAAAGCCCATGCTCCGGGAGAATCTGACTCGAGGTATGTACAGCTCATGTACTCGCTGCAGGGGCTTGCTGCCCAGAGAACTTTGGAGGCTGCTCACTAGGTAGTCATCTTCTGAAAGACATGACGTTGCTTTTCTCAGTAGCGAATAGGACATTCCATTTCTGCCCCCATCCGTAGCTCTTCTGTAAATCCTCCCTCAGAGAATGATGGAATTCTATTCATCCAACAGATGGAACTATCATCGGCATAGAGGCAGGTAGGGTTATGCAGGTTGTCACGGATCATTAATGTAGACTTAAAACAAGGTGGGCCCAACAATTGATCATTGAGGTACTGTTGCATTAATGTGAGTTACATTTGATGTGTGGCCATTGATCACTACCTGGTTACTTCTGCCCATGAAGTAGCTAGGTAACGGCTGCCCTCCGTTTCCATTAGCATCCAGCTTTGCCAGCAATCCCTTGTGCCATACTCTATCAAATGCCGCTTTGCTGGCAAGTACCAATATGGTACCCCCCTGGCATTACTTTCGACAAGACATCCACTCATGACAAAGGTATTAGTCAGGTTCACTTTGTCAATAAATTATATTTCGTTCAAAATCATGGTAGATTAGCAAACCTATACATTTTTGGAAAGGTTATAGCATAAGGAAACTAAAAATCAATGTTTACATTTGGAGAGATACCTGTATGGCGGCCATTTTGGATTTTCAAAATGGCCACTGTAAAATACATATTTTGTTCTCTTTCTGCCTCTAATTACCCTAAAAACTTTTAAAAATATACTAAACCTATATTTTCAGGGACAAGGAATCCAATGAAAGTATCAAATTAGTGCTATGGGGAATGGTAAGACACGAATCAAAGGTTTTGAATTGCAAAATACCGTCTTTATATTCGCGATACGTTGCATAATCAAATACATGTTATCATTTTGTACAGGCAGTTAATAACATCAAAATGTGTCACAATAATTCATATCACCAAACATACACAGGCAGTCAGCAAAATCATATATACACATGCAGTCAGTATAACTTCACATCTACACAGGCAGTCAATGACAAAATATACACAGGCAGTCAATGGCATCAAACATACACGATTACAGAATATGCCATTTAGAGTTCGTCATCACTGTCCTGTGTGTCGTATCCGACAATATAGTCCGCATCGTTTTCACAGTCCGTTCCACACAAGCAAAGGTCGGTCAAATTGATTGGCAAATCGATTTGGTCGAATGATCGATCGAATCGAATTCGATGAATCGAATCGAATCGGTCGAATGGTCGAATTGATCGAATGGAATTGGTCGATTGGTCGAATTGGTCGAATCGAATTGGTCGCGAATTGGCAAATGTAAACATTGATTTTCAGATTTTCCATGTAATAACGTTTCCAAAAATGTATAGGTTTGCTAATCTACCATGATTTTGAACGAAAAAACATAGTGAACCTGACTATATGTGAGTGGTTGGGGGTGAATGACCAAGACGGAAGCCAAACTAATTGGCGCTGATGCCATTTCCAATGTGATGTTTCCTCAGTGCCGTGTTGATCACTCTCTCCATAACCTTGCTAATGCAGCTTGGAACACTGACGGTTGGCCTGTAATTATCTGTGGCAGAGCATGAGTTCTTCTTATCCACTGGCACTATATTGGCTATCTTCCAGGATGTAGGGAAGTGGCCATGGCTAAAAGGGAAACGGAACAGTTTGGCAAGAGGTGTGGCAAAGACTGATGCTCCCTCCTTGAGAACTCCATTTCCACTTAGGTCCGGATGCCTCATTTATGTCTAGCTTCTGCAAGATATGTCCGTCATGAGGCCAGAACGATTTTTGCCGAAATCTCCAGGATCTTCTTCCTTTCTAACCACTCTAGCGTGGCAAGGGGCAAAAACTCCAGTGTGGCAAGGAACAAGATGTGAATTTGGATTGTCCTCTACTCACTAATTTATAGCCTGGTTGCTTTGCCTCCTGATCCTCTCCAAGCCATTGGACCTTGCTTTTTGGTGGGACCCAAACTCAGACAGCTTCTGTAAGACCCCCTCCATTGGAGCACTTCCCCAGGATCATCACCTCCACGTCCCCTTTATGGGTTCGGAGCTTTAAAATATACCCCTCAACTGTGCTCAGATTGTGGGAAGTATTGTTGTACACCGCAACCTCCGAAATCCGTCTCCATGTGCTGCACGGTAGCATCACCGGGCACCGAAGGCGCCACGACAAAGTCGTGCATTGGAGGATATGTTATTTATTTATTTGGAATGGGGGGCGGTCTACTTTGAATGAATGTAGCTCCACTTGTTTTAACTTCTTTTTCATCCCTACTTCTGACCAGTTCACCACATGCTTGAATGGGCTCCCAGCAGGCTTCAATGGGCTTTCCAAAAGGCCTTGTGCCAGCAACTCAGATGAAACGATTAATTTGGGCTCAAAGCCAGTTCGTCCTGCAGGTTATGTCTGCAGTTCCAGCATTTATATGCTTAGGGTTGGCCAGGCAAACGACGACAGAGACTATAACACCTCTTTAAACAGCCAAGGTTCTGAAACCTCGACAGTGATTTCCTAAGATGCTGAACATTTATTGATTCTCAAGGGTTAATTAATTTAAGAAAAGCAATTAAGCTCTAGCAATGGAATATCTATCGATTTCTCACTGCTGTGTGGCCACCTACATGTTATAATGCTTGTAACCAGTAATGTTTGTGTATTTGGTTCTTGAATGGGTGAGCTTGTACCAGGTGTAAAGCATGGAAGCAGATGCTGAGCCAAAGGACTTTTGAATGCGATTGTTAGGCAAGTAGATCCAAAAGATATTGTGAGATTTTTCTCATCCTGCTTTCAGTGTAAGGACTGATGCCTGTGACAGCTGGTGAAATTGATGCCTGTGCTCTGGTATTTAATTATTCTACATAAGTCGTGTATAAAAATTTTCTCCTGTGGTTAAACAACTTGGACTGAGTTGTATAAAGTTCTCCGACACTGTCTGAATCGGTACTCGAAGGTCGTGGTTTTACAACGAACTTCCATAGATCGACACGTTGCATTTGTATGATGAATAGTAGCTGGATGATTGAATTCGTTGTCGATATCATTGATGTTGTAAGTTGTATTATTTTTGAATGTTGATTTAAGGTCATTTCTGCTCCTATTAAGGTTTTTGGGGAGAAGAGAGTTTTGGGGGTGGTAGTGGGGGGATGAGAGTCACTGGCGTCACTAGGGGGGTGCGGGGGGTGCGGACCGCACCGGGTGACACTATCAGAGGGGGTGACACCAAATTTTTGCAGTGTCAAGGCTTTCCGATCTTGCGATATCATCAATTGTAAGTGAGTTGGCGAAAGGCATTGATTTCGATGAAGTGATTCACAAGTTCGCAGCTTTGAAGGCCAGGAAAGGAAAGTTCTGAATTCGTCGAGATGTTCATAAAGTGCTGAAATGCTTGTGTATTTGTTCCTGTTTATTTTTATGGTATTATTTCATTTATGAGTATATTTCCATATGCATTTGTCTACAAGTTCGACATTATTTAGGCCGTTATTGATTATGCAAACCTAATCCATTAATGTATCTCATGTAACAATAAAGTTTAACGTTAAAATCAACATCATTTTGATGTAGTTCTTAAACGTTTTTACTTCGAATTATATTGTTGTTTTTTTTTTTGTTTTGTTTTTTGTTTTTTTTGGTATGCATGATCGAGGCTCATGAAAGAGCTAGCATTAATCACACAAAAAGTCAAACCGACACATAAAACACAAAATAAGGGGAGCGGTAGACAAGATGGGGAGAGAGGGGGAAGGACACAAACACAACATTTGAGAGCAAGGACATCGAGAGAACTGTGGGAGGGAGAGGGCTTTGGGGGAGGTGGGAGAGGTATAAAACATATGGACACTGCAAGGACATCCAGGAAAGAAGTTGGAATTTCGAAAAAGTGTATCTGGGGTGAATTAGCGGGGGTAGAAAAGATCAAGGCTTTGGATGGGGGAAGATAAGAGATGGTGGTGAACAGCTGTTTTAAAGACCTGGAGGGAGGAGTGGGATTGAAGGGAGTGGGGGAGTTTGTTCCAGATGCGGGAAAAAAGGGGAATGAAAGAGTGAAGGTGAGCAGAGAGCCTAGATTTTGGCAGTTTAACCATAAGAGGGTGCTGGCAGATCTTGTGCAACCTGTAGGAATATTTGGGGGACAGAGCACAGAGAGAGCTGGGGGGGGGAGCAAGGCCGGAGAGGAGTCGGTAGAAGACAGAAAGACCACCAACCTGTCTGCGGTGAGTGAGTGAAAGGCCCTCGGAGTTAGCTTCATCGCAGGAGATTCCAATGATTCTGAAAGCTTTGGCTTCAACAGCGTGAAGCCGAGCTAGGTGTGAGGCAGGAGCACCGGCCCGGAGGGGGAAACAGCATTCTATTGAGCTGCGGATGAAAGCCTTGTATGTGGTGAGGAGCTCAGGTGTGCCAAGGAAGGACTTCGCATGACGGAGGATGCCCAGTCGGCGACTGGCTTTGGAGGCCAGCTTGGAAATGTGGTTTTCCCAAGAAAGATCATGGCAGATAGTGAGACCCAAAAGCTTGAGCGACAGAACCTCTTCGAGAGGATTGTTGAGAAAGTGGATGGGAGGGTTTTCCACTCAGTCTTTTCGGAGAGACATCGTAAGAGTGTGAGATTTGTCAGGATTGAAAGACATGTTTCACTTGTTTGCCCAGTCTGTGATTTTGTCCAGGTCTGCAGAGAGTGAGGAGGCTGCAGGCTGCCGATCTGAGGGATGAGGAATGGAGCGGCAGATCGTGGAGTCATCAGCAAAGATATAGAGAGGATTTTCCAGAGTCAGAGAGATCATTGATGAAGACCACAAAAAGCTCACGGCCCAGAACACTACCTTGGGGAACTCCAGCCAGTTTTCTTACCGAATTTTCACTTTAACCACATGAAACTATGTAAATGTAAATACATTTAGGCTGTGCATATGAT
Source organism: Myxine glutinosa (assembly GCF_964187855.1). Lineage (NCBI taxonomy): Eukaryota > Metazoa > Chordata > Myxini > Myxiniformes > Myxinidae > Myxine > Myxine glutinosa. The sequence goes on along the minus strand of NW_027618381.1, from coordinate 53,086 downwards.
ATTGTAATTTAAATGTGTAATTTTAATTTTGCTAGTTGCTTATGTCACTACTATTGCCATTACATTCAGTGATATACGGGAATTACGATTTACGAGTAACATTAGTACAAAAAAACATTACTAAGGATTCTGTATGGTCTGGTACGGGAGGAGGTCCATGTAGTCAGGTTCACTGGTTTTTTCATTAAAATTTTTTGGATATTAGCAAAACGATACATTTTTGGAATATTCAGAGCACGAGGAAACCAAAAATTAATGTTGGCATTTGCGTAGACACCTTTGCGAAAATGACACTCAGGACAGTGATGAAGATCTGTAAAAGCATATTCCTGAACGGTATAGACCTAGTAGATCCTGTGTATTGGACTTATAGTTCAATCTGATACTAACGAGGCTGCTTTCTTGCTTTATAAACCCATACCTATAACTTCAAAGGACTTGAAATATCATGTATTATGTAATACAGTTATATCACAAATATATAGACAATAGTTTTCAATTACCTTTGTTTGTTGCTTTTCTATAAGCCTGAGCACTATTTTGATGCCTTTATTGGATTCCTTGACCCAGAAAACATAGGATTAGCATATTTAATTAAGTTTCTAGGTTGACTAGAAGCCGAGATAGCGCAAAATATGTATTTTATGGCGGCCAATTTGAAAATCCAAAATCTGTGTCCGTGCAAATGCCAACATTGATTTTCGGATTCTCCATGCTCTGATGATTCCAAAAATGTACAGGTTTGCTCATCTCCCAAAATTTTGAACGAAATTATATTTGTTAACATAGTGAACCTGACTAATGGGAGGGGCGAGGGTGTGGGGGGGGGCGGGGGTGACACCATGAGTTACCGCACTGGGTGACACCAACCCTCGTGACGCCACTGACGAGTGACCAACTTCAACCAAATTTGGTTCAAATATTTAGCTTTGAAATTACTACCACTACCACTACTACTACTACCACTACTTCCCCCTATTTATCTTCTTAAATGGCCCAAATTACTCCTACTGTGTGTGGTCTTCCAGGGAATTTTTTTCTGCTTCTTCTTCTTCTTCTTCTTATTCTGCTTCTTCTTCTTATTCTCCTCTTTCAAGTTTTGGATGAATCTGTTCCAAATTGCTAAAGATTACTCGCCTACACTTTGTGAAAAGCACCATGGGACCTTAAAACTCCAATAACTAACGGCAGTTAACAGGATATCCGGCTTGATGTCCATCAAAAGGACAGCACACTTTTAACCCTTAGATGCAGTAATAAAATAAAGTTTTGCAAACCCTGGTGTTGGGCTCGCGGCTAGGGTGCCGGCTTAGGATCCTAGGATCCTGGGTTCGAATCCCGGTCGATCGCTGAATTAACGCCAGGGGGGTTGATTCAGCCTGTCATCCTTCCGAGGTCGGCTAATTTGAGTACCAGTTCACTGGTAATTCCCTGTGTGTCGTTAAAGGCGGCAAAAAGGGTTGGCGTCAGGAAGGGCATCCGGCTGTAAAACATTGCTTCAAAAAGGGGACCAAAAAACAACAACAACCACGGTTCCCGAAAAAGGCCAACCCCCGCTTTGCAGGGAAAAATGGCCTCTAAAGGTGTTTTTTTTATTTATCCAGAAGTGGCTAATTAGTGACCCTGAGTTGTCAGGCTTTTATTGGTGCAAAAAGGAAATATCAAAAGTAAATATAATTATCTTTTTATATTCTTTGAAGTGTATTCTTTGAATATTTAATGAATTAAAAAAACAAAAAAACATTTGTCCACCCTTCAAATGCATTCCTGGATCTTTTAGACCCAGCCTGATTATTTTTTTCCCTATAACTTTGTTATAAAAATATTTCTATGCATGACTTTCCATATATGCTTCAAATAAAGGGTTTGTTTTATTTATTTTTATTTTTCAGGATTGTTGTTATAATGTTTTATCAAAAATTTCGCGTTTATCCACAAGTGGGTACCTTTTGACCCGGGCTAAGAATAATTGTTCTATCACTACAACCATGCATTTTTACACATGACCTTTCATATGTGCTTAGAATAAAGGGTAATACATATTCCTTTGTGTGTATTTAATTTTTTTTTAGCCACCCCCCATCCCCTTTCCAGGAAGTGTGTGTGTGTGTGTGTGTGTGTGTGTGTGTGTGTGTGTGTGTGTGTGTGTGTGTGTGTGTATGTGTGTGTGTGTGTGTGTGTGTGTGTGTGTGTGTGTGTGTGTGTGTGTGTGTGTGTGTGTTCGTTCCAATGTATCTTACACACCCTTTATCCATGGGACTCAAACTGAGCAGAAAGAACGTTTTCTCCCCCAGAGTTGTTTTGACTTATGACCTTCCCCCCTCGCGAGTGTGTATGGGACAAGTTCTTTCATGAACTCGCGGTGTTTGTGGGTCACATTCGGCAAATAATGTGGGTGTTGTAATGTAAACAGGATGTATGCATCGAGGCAAGCTACATCCATGACGTTCTGCCACAACACCACAGGCCACCTCCTGCTTTTCCGTTTGCACGAGTATGTGTGGACCATCTGATCCATCGTGTCCACACCAGCTTTTGTTCTGTTGTAATTCTGGATAATTTCAGGTTTCTTTTTCGTTCTCTCGTCTTCATCAATGGCATTGTTGTGGTGGAACGTGCTGAGAAGAATTGCAGCTTTTCTTTGTTTTGGCACAAAGCTGACCATGGTGATGTTGTTCCTGAATCCAAATACACTGCCATACCCTGCTCATTGGCTGCCATCACCGGTGGGATGTGAGGTTTGTTTTTTTCTGAGTGTGCCTACAAGTGTGAGTCCTTTGGTGAGCAGCTCCTCGGGCAGTGGCACACTCGTGAAAAAATTGTCCATTGTCACATTTCTTCCTGTACCCCGAAAATCAGCGCACAATGTTGTGACAATATTGTGTGCCAAATTCTTCTGCACAGGTTGACCAGGCTGTCTCCCTGTGTATGCAATTCCATCCAGAGCATAAGCTGTCTTGGAGTCACAAGGCCAGAAAACTTTCAGCCCATATTTAGCTGGCTTGCTCGGCATGTACTGAACGAAGGAGCAACGTCCTCTAAACGGTATGAGTTGTTCGTCAATTGTTATACACTCAAATGGAACAAAGCTCTCCTTAGTTTTTGAGGAACATGACACCAAATGTACTGGAAGGCTGACATTCTGTCCGACTGAAGGCGAGTGGCTCTTGTATGCTTGCTATCAAAGCACAAATTGCGCTGGATGTCTTCAAAGCAAAAAACTGACCGTCATATGGTATATAGGGTTACACAAGTGCTCGCTGAACAGTTCCCTCATGGGAACGTGCCATTTCCTCATAGCCGGCCAGCAAGTTCAAGCCAAAAAAAGCCTGAAGCCCATTTTCAGAGACTTCACTTGGAACCATTTTGAACCAATAAAGCGACCCAAGCTGGGATGCAAAGGTGCACAGTCAAGTGCTATTTTGCAGCGATCCTGAAAGAAAAATAAAATAAAACACACAAAGGAATATGTATTACCCTTTATTCTCAGCACATGAAAGGTCATGTGTAAAAAATGTATTGTTATAGTGATAAAACAATCATTCTTAGCCCGGGTCAAAAAGTACCCACTCCTGGATGAATGCGAAATTGTTGATGAAACATTATTAACAACAATCCTGAATGACACAAAAATAAAACAAACACATAGGAATATGTATTAACCTTTATTTGAAGCATATATGGAAGGTCTTGCATAGAAATGTTTTTATCACAAAGTTAGAGCAAAACAAAAACAATGCCGTGTCAAAAATTACCCACTTCTGCATCTAAGGGTTAAATGTCCTAACTGTGAAGCACCAATCCGGCAGTTTATCGTTTGGCCGGAAATCAAACCTAGGCTAAAGCACGTTTTGCTCTGCAGCATCTTAGCATCAAAGTGCACATTTCTTTCAGAGCAAATGTTCACCTGGCTGCGATCATGTCCGCTCGCATTCGCTTGTGGACATTAAAGATGCCAGTGTATCTTTCAATAAGCGTGATCTGTTTTATGCCAATCCACTGGGACTATTCCAAAACACTGACTATATCCAGAGTTGATTGACTGCAAGGGCCTGACACACAACCGTCATGATGAAATGTGAATATGGAACCCCAATGATCTTACAGATGGACATCATGTTGCTTTTTTTTATCTCCATATAATTGTAGAAAATGCAGATTGTCCTGCTGTTTCTTGAAAACCATTTTCTCAGCAATGAGCTCAAATATCGAATTGAAATGCTCTGCAGAGAATTCCCTGAAAAGAAGGACAAAAGATTTGTTTTCTGGTTCGTCTTTTTTTTATTTTATGAAACTGCTCTGTTTGGTAATGTCTCATCACTAATAGGCTGAGCATGTGTTTGGGAATTTTAAATTGCCTGTGACAGCATGCTAAAAGGCAAGTCTTGGAGGCGACATGATTCAATATGACATGGCTCTTGTGAGCCGGGCTGCTGGCATTGTAATATCTCCATGGCAGCGGGTTCTTCCTGGTGTTGCTTAGCCAACTGTGAGGCATTTCCGTCTTGACTGGACAGGTGTGGATTTTGCATTTCGGTGCTGTTTTTATATATTTATTTATTAATTTCATAATTTATTTGCGGCTTGCTGAGCCTAAGCTTGTTTGCTCCTTATCTATCTATAATTCCAGTAATCTCTGTCTGTACGTTTGTACGTTTGTACGTCTGTTTGTCTGTGACCGCTGTTTCTCGACAACCACGGGTCCGATATACTTTTAACTTGCCAGGTATATTGCTGGGGACCCGAGGATGTGCCTTTTCAAGGTTTCATATTAATCGGACAATTACTTACCGAGCTATGTCCAAAAAACGATTCAACCAATCAGAGAGCAGCGAACGATCGCGTGTGCCGAACGTGGCGGACACACTCTGCCTCGGATGGCACATTTGAGAGCGTATTCATTTATTTCACGTTTGCAAACTATGTTGGCGTTAAACGATGTTTTAAAACTAATAAAACCGAATTTGCGATTCATTCGCTTTCCTGCGCGTTTGTGCACGCGATGGCGATTTCTTTACCAAACTCCGGAAGCCGTTCGCTTTGGACCAAACCATTGCATGTAAATAGAGGGGGGGGATTGTCACCGTACTCGCAAGCCGTTCGCTTTGGACCAAACCATTTCATGTAAATAGAGGGGGGGGGATATAATTTTATATATATATATAGTACGGGCATGCCCTAGTTTGTTAAATCGGAGGATTCTTGGCTGCATGGGGTCGAAGTCAAACTGAACTCCGACCCAAGAGTCTTGAAATCGGAGGTTGAATATTTTGCTTGTTGAACTCACAACTGACTGACGAGCAACTGACTCACTCATTGATGTAAATGTTTAGTACCTCATAGGTGTGGTAGAAAGCTGAATATTTGAATACTGTTGCAACTCAAAGCCAGTATCCCAGGAAAAATCATAAAGCAATCGGAACATTTCTGTAAACGAAAATATCTACAAATAAAGGTCTGCTGGTGCAGCCTCGGTCATCTCACTGTGGGTCATGTGACCCAAGACAACTGACTGATGACTAACCTAACTAACATAATGATGACACAAGACCTAACCTAATGACTGATGGAGCTGACGCTGGAACTAGTTGCTAGGCAACGGTAACAAGCACCGCTTCTGCCTTTTATTTTGAACTTTTGCCGTGTTTACATGAAAATTACCACGGCTGTAAACCTTTAAATAAATAGCTCATTCTAATCATTCTTTTTTGATTTCCTTGAGTTGTTTAGTTGTTTGCAAAATGCAACCACAATGGGCTTTTGAAACAGTCAAAGGAGAACGGGCTTTATACATTAGAAAGGAAAGAATTGCAAGTGATTCCTATATCTGTCTCTGATCTATGACGGGCTTAGGAATTAATGTTTTAAATATTGTTAATGACAACGTAATCATTGTAATTAGGAATTTGTTAATTACGAAGTAATCGGAGTAATGATGGCACACTTGAAATATTGCATATATAATTATATTGCATTTTGGGTCACATGACTTGCCATTTTTGGGTCATTGTTTGAGGTAATTATTAATAATTTAATATGCAGCATTTTTAGTTTGTCTTTTGGCTTGTGTATCATTATAATCCCATGCTCTTGAATATAAATCTCTCACAATCCACATAATCAAATGTATAAACCTTGTATTTATAGCTGCATGTAGGATGCACCGAAGTTTAGTTGCTTGCAGTGTGCAAGCATGCTCACCAATGAGATGAGTATAATATATATATATATATATATATATATATATATATATATATAATGTAATCCCTGCTCTAGCAGGGTAAGTGGCCTTAAAATGCATGTTGTTGTGTGTTGTGTATATATATATATATATATACAGTCACGTGAAAAAGTAAGTACACCCCATGTAAAGTTTTGACTTTTTCAACACATTTCAACATACAGCTATTTGATCCTCATTTCAACAATATTGATAGATAAAGGTGATATAATATAACAAATATCATGAAACATTTACATTTTGTAGTCCATTGTATAATTTAATAAACATAAATGCAAATTTCACATGTGGAAAAAGTAAGTACACCCCTACATTTATCACTACTTCAAATACCTAAAATTACAATCAGGTGCACCAGCTCAGGTGCAAATGATTAGAACATGGTTAGAGAGGATCTTGGAGGAACCTGTCTTATTTAAACCTCAGACATTTCGTTTGGTTTGCTCTTTGTTGTTGAAGTGTGCGGCGTCACCATGCCTCGTCGCCTCGATCAAAAGAGTTCTCTGAGGCCTTCAGAAAGAAGGTTATAGATGCCTACGAGTCTGGGAAGGGATTTCAAAAGATCTCCAAACAATTTGAAATCAATCATTCGACTGTCCGGAAGATCATCTACAAGTGGAGAAGAATCCAAACAACTGCCAACTTGTTCAGGCCAGGCCGCCCCAGCAAGTTCAGCCCGAGAGCAGACCGCAAGATGCTGAAAGAAGTCTCTTAAGAACCCCAGAATGTCATCACAGGACCTACATGTAGCTCTTGCCACTGCTGATGTCAAAGTGCACGAGTCTACCATTAGAAAGCGGCTGCACAAATTTGATCTACATGGGAGGTGTGCCAGGAGGAAACCTTTGCTGTCCATAAAGAACATCAGGGCAAGACTAAAGTTTGCCAATGGACACCTAGGCAAAGACAAGCACTTCTGGAACAATGTGCTCTGGACAGATGAGTCAAAGGTAGAGCTATTTGGCCACAGTACCAGAAGACATGTTTGGCGAAAACCAAAGACAGCATTTGACCACAATAACATGATACCAACTGTAAAGCATGGTGGTGGAAATATTATGGTTTGGGGCAGCTTTGCTGCATCAGGGCCTGGACAGCTCACCATCATAGAATCCACGATGAATTCTTCATTGTACCAGAGGGTGCTTGAGGATAATGTGAGGCCATCTGTCAGAAAGTTGAAGCTCAACCGAAGGTGGACCTTGCAACATGACAATGACCCTAAACATACCAGTAAATTCACCAAGGAATGGCTGAAAAGAAAGAAATGGAGGGTTCTGGAATGGCCAAGTCAAAGCCCAGATCTAAATCCCATGGAGATGTTGTGGGGGGATTTGAAACGAGCTGTGCATGCAAGAAACCCCTCAAACATCGCACAGCTGAAAGAATTCTGCATGGAGGAGTGGGCAGAAATTTCTCCCAGTCGATGTCGGAGACTGGTAGACAGTTATAAGAAACACCTACTTGAGGTTGTTTCTGCCAAAGGGGGCAATACCACCTATTAGAGCCAAGGGTGTACTTACTTTTTCCACATATTAAATTTGCATTTAAGTTTATTTAAATTATACAATGGACTACAAAATGTAAATGTTTCATGATATTTGTTATATTATATCACCTTTATCTATCAATATTGTTGAAATGAAGATCATTTCCGCTGTGCCGGGCTCGCCCAGACCGCCCGGAGACGCTCAGTCTCGCCTTTCCCGGGCATGTCCAGACTTGCCTTTCCCGGGCTCGCCCGGGCACGCCCACTCTCGCCGTGTTTGATTGTATATATATACTGCTACCCGATAAACGGGCTTTATAGAGTGTGCTGGGTTCTGTACGAATAAATAGCTGTATGTTGAAATATGTTGAAAAAGTCAAAACTTTACATGGGGTGTACTTACTTTTTCACGTGACTGTATATGCAAACGGTACTTGACCAATGAAGGAAAGGACAGGCACAGAACAGTTAAATAATAGGGGGTTTATTTACAATATGAATGCAGGACCATGTGGGAGTAGTCAAAGGACTTTAATGTACAAACAATCTGTTTAGTGATCAATCAAAATGTCTGGCAAAAATGTACAAGGGGGCAATGTGCAACCAATTAAAATGTACAGGATAAAGAACTGAGACAAAGATCAGAACTTCACTGAACTATCGAACTTGTACAGCTACCTATCTAAACACAGTGCAAGGGCACCCAATCAGAAAGATCCATGGAGGTGGAGAAAGTAAGAGAGATAAAGCAGAACGGGGTGGTTTCAACCTCTTTGCTCACCGTGCTCAGGCCGTCAAAACCACGCTGCCCATTCGCTGAGGGAGGTGTCAAAATGAGGAATACTGGCTGGTATTGCAGGGGTGCGGGTGAGTTGCGAGGAGGAAACTGAAAAGAGGTGTGTATCTCTGCATTTGTCCTGAAAAGGACAGTTTGCATTTGAACACTGCGTTATATAGCCACTTGGCAGGGCGGAGCTTGGATGTAGATCAAAAGTGACGCTGGGTGTGGTTAATGGCATTTTCTTTGAGCCCATTGGTGTACACCTTATATCTTCAGGGTTGGCACCGCCCACACGAGAAAAATATATTTTGGGAAACTGCCCTCCCCCACCTCCCGTTTCCTTCCTCCCCACCCCTGCTGCACGGCTTCAAATGTTTCTGCCCCCCACATTAACCCTGACGTGCTTCGTCCCTCCCCTCTTGATTGCTGTTTGGTGAGGGCCCAGTCTGGGGATGGAGGGATATATCGTTATCCGTCACTCCAACAACCTTGGTGAATGGCCTGGGGCAGATGGCATCCACCTGTTCTCCTGCCAAAGCTGCCATGTCCAGGCCCAATATATGCTTTAAAAATACACAAATGACAGATTGCAAAGGAACGAAAACATCAATAAAATAGGTTGTAGCGGTTGCCGCTAAACATACACAATCGCCTTACACCTGCCGAGGACGCAACCATGGAGCGATCGCTGTGCCGGGCTCGCCCAGACCGCCCGGAGACGCTCAGTCTCGCCTTTCCCGGGCATGTCCAGACTTGCCTTTCCCGGGCTCGCCCGGGCACGCCCACTCTCGCCTTGTTTGATTGTATATATATACTGCTACCCAATAAACGGGCTTTATAGAGTGTGCTGGGTTCTGTACGAATAAACATGCTTTGAACTCAACCAAATGGCCTCGTTCTCTCGCCGTCCACGACTCCTAAACTGGTGACCTCGTCTACCCCCGAACGGATTCGGGGGCTGCAAACGAACACGGCGGTTTCGATCGCGCTGCCGGAGTTTTGGCACCGACGAGCGGCCATGTGGTTCGCGCACCACGCTCAGCTTCTCCTCTACGACCGGGGGGGGGGGGGGGCGAGCCCGCTCCAGGACCCTCCGAAGGAACGCAGTTACGCGATGTGGGTGGCACTGCTGCTCATCTCTTGCGCGCGCTCTGACGTTCGCGGCACGGCTGCTTCGTTACCTTCGCGCACACTGCTGTTCGTCACCTTCACACAACTTCACTCTACAACTACAGCCGCAACTACTTCTCCGACCCTGCATCCTCGGGAGGCCCGCGAGTAACCTCGGCAGCCTCCCCCGAGGCCTTGACTAGCCCCTCGGTTGGCTCAACCGCTTTTTGCGTGCACCGACGCCGAGCGCTGCTCGAGCCTTCTCGGCACTGCACCCGCGAACTGCAACCTCAGGAGGCCCGCGAGGAACCTCGGCAGCCTCCCCCGAGGACTTGACCAGCCCCTCGGTCGGCTCACCCTGGTCCTACGTCCCCCCAGCGCTTCGCACAGCAGAGTACGTCGCGGCGAGGCCGCCCCTCGTCCACGGTTCCCCCCGCTCGTCCACCCACCACCACACCGGACCCCCCCCCCCCCCATGACCCTCCAGGGGTCGCTTCGGCCAGGTCATCAGGATCCCCCTTAAATTGACCCTGCCGGTGCAAGTCGATTCTGGGGGGGGGGGGGGGCGGGCGCGTGTAGCGGTTGCCGCTAAACATACACAATCGCCTTACACCTGCCGAGGACGCAACCACGGAGCGATCGCTGTGCCGGGCTCGCCCAGACCGCCCGGAGACGCTCAGTCTCGCCTTTCCCGGGCATGTCCAGACTTGCCTTTCCCGGGCTCGCCCGGGCCGCCCGGCACGCCCACTCTCGCCGTGTTTGATTGTATATATATATTGCTACCCGATAAACGGGCTTTACAGAGTGTGCTGGGTTCTGTACGAATAAACATGCTTTGAACTCAACCAAATGGCCTCGTTCTCTCGCCGTCCACGACTCCTAAAAGGTCAAAAGGGATGGTAGATTTTGTGACAGACATAATGGGATTGACCTCTATTACATAAAGGTGATGCATATCTAATATCACATTTAATTACTTCACGCTTATTCTAAAACACTCATTAAATAAATATCTGCTCTATTTTACGTGTTATTAACCTTTTAGGAGTCCTTTCCGTTACAATATGTGTGTGTATATATTACTACAAATTTCATTTCCTTGTGAATAATGATTTATACGTTTAGTGCAGTGGATGTTTCATTTCCTCCTTGGACTTGTTTTGCATTTAAATTTGGTTCTTGCAAGAATTTGACACAATGCATTACAATTATGCACAGGTATGGAATGCACACTCGAGGAGCCAAACTGAATGGCAAGGAGGCAGATGAGGGCATTGTGGATGAGAGGGAAGAAAATGGGCAGGAGGAAAGAAGGGGAAGAATTGTCCATGTTGTACGCAATAAATATATGGCCTGCTTTTCTCAATTATGCAAATCAAATCGAATTCCAGTTGCTGCTGAGGTCAGGCATTACAATAGGGATTGAATAATTGTGCATGAAACATTTGCTTATTGAGAAGGCAGAACTTATAGTAATTTTAGCAATTTTGGAATTGCCCGCGTGCCGATCGCAATTGCACGACAATGACCGATGGTTTCGTCCGAGAGCAACAGGTAAGTGACACGTGGAAAGGGTTTACACTCCAATTATTTCCGCGTTATCAAGCTTAAAATGCACATGTTGAATGACTTTGCACAAGAACAGCATCTTCTGGAACCAGACTCTGGTGTTATGGTTGGAGCATTCTCTCCGAGTCTGGGATGTCTGTGGTCCGGAGTCGTACCCAAAATTTAAAGCAGTCCTTGCTTGATGCCTAATGTTTAAAAAGGATCGAGCACGGATAAACTACCATAGGTTTGCAACCAATGTGCAGACTTGATGGGCCTCATGGCCTTCTGCGTTGGATGCTTGCGAGGAAAATCAAATTTTCTCTATCGGCAACGCAAATGAAAGCAGCTGTTCAAAATCTGATTGCATTTTGGACATCCTGTTCTTCCAGAAATGAGCAGTTATCAAATAAGACGTTCAGTTGAGTGTCAACATGCTGCTTGTGCGAGGCAGTCTGTTGAAAACGATATAGTGCGTCGTTCATGCAGATACATGAAGATTGTTGTTTTCAAAGCGTGTTTAAAGCCATGGCACGGCGTCCATTTTTGCCATCATTTGTAAAGCTGCGTAAACAGCAAATTGACCAGATACGTCTCGACTTCGGATATTGTTAACTATTGACACATTTGTTCATTTGTGTGGTTTTTCGTTCGTATTACTTGCAAAAATCGAAGATTTTTCAAGTGCCGTATATTGATTGGTCTTGCGCGTTATTCTGTCTGTTCGTATGTTTGTCTGTTTGGCTGTATGTCAGTCGCCTGCAGGTCACAATTTCAAACTGATCTTTACGAAACGTCACGAAATGGTTGAGTTGGTCATAAGGAAGATGCCTATTGATTTTAAGTTCAAAAGTTCAATGTAGGCCAAAGGTCACCAACTCTGTCAAATTTCTAAAATGCTCAATTTTCATCTGATTGACTTGCAATTTGAAGAGGATTTACATATCAGGTACTGAATTCAACCACCAATTATTTTGAAGTCCATATTTGCCAAAAGGTCAACATAGACCAAAGGTCAACAACTTAATGTGGCATTTCTAAAATCCTTAATTTTCATCTTATTGACTTGAAATTTGAACAGTATTTGCATATTTGGTCACTGAATTCAACAATCAATTATTTTTGAGGTCAACATAGGCCAAAGGTCAAAAATTTAAGGTGGCATTTCTAAAATCCTTAATTTTCATCTGATTGACTTGAAATTTGAAGAGGATTTGTATATTAGGTCATGAAATTCAACCGTCAATTATTTTTGAGGTCTAAAGGTGAAAAGGTCAACATAGGCCAAAGGTCAAAAATTTAAGGTGGCATTTCTAAAATCCTTAATTTTCATCTGAATTACTTGAAATTTGAAGAGGATTTGCATACTTGATTATTGAATTTCTTGTGAACAAGGAAATTGAATTACCAGATTAGTGGTATGAATATTTAATGTGGTAATGTTTAGATTAATGGTTAATATAAACATAAAAGAAAAACTGGGGATTGTCAGGGATTAAATATTCATATTGACAATATTGCTAGAATATATATCAATGTAATCTTGTTTAAAGTGGAATTATGTTTTACTTTACGAATGAGCAAAAGAGCATAGAGCTAGCATTAACATGTGGTCAGGAGAGTTAATTTCAGACAAGAATGTGTAACGCTCTTGGACCGCCACCTGTCGATCATTAATAGCCTCTGTTCAGGGCACTGCGCACACGCTGCAAATTCTTCTTCCAACAGGTCAGAGTATTTGACCTCTTGAACAGAAATAAGTATTTGCTGGCCAAGAAAGCCATATAAGGGTTTTTGGATAAGGAACACCCTGCATGCTCTGCAACATCAAAGGAGTTTGGGGCTTTAAAACCAGGAGAAAGTTGCGAGGAGAGCAGAGAAGAGTGGACTGGGACAGTGAACTGAAGAGGAGTGAAAACTGAAGACCAGTTGAAACTGATCAACCAACTGGAGATTGTCAACAACTGAACGAGCTTCAACAAACTCTGGAACAGACTCATTAAAGATCTCGGCTTAGTATACAACAAATTCTCTAAAGTGAATAAAACATTGGTTTTGCTAAACCGAGTCTCTTGAAGTTTTACTAACATAACACCAGTAATTGTTAATAATTCTCCAAGAAGTAGAGAATTTGTTGTATACTAAGCCGAGATCTTTAATGAGTCTGTTCCAGAGTTTGTTGAAGCTCGTTCAGTTGTTGACAATCTCCAGTTGGTTGATCAGTTTCAACTGGTCTTCAGTTTTCACTCCTCTTCAGTTCACTGTCCCAGTCCACTCTTCTCTTCCAATGCAACTTTCTCTTGGTTTTAAAGGCCCAGACTGCTTCATCCAAAAGCCTTTATTTGGCTCTTTTGGCCACTCCTCTATTTTGGGAGACTGAGAGCACCACTTTATTTCTGTTCAAGAGGTCAAATACTCTGACCTGCTGAAGCTGTTTGCAGCCTGTGTTCCATCTATGGAACACAGGCTAAATATTGAAAGACACAGATGGCAGTCCACGAGCATTACACATTCTGTTTCCTTAAATTAACTCTCTCTCTGACCACATGTTAATTCTAGTTCTATGCTCTTTTGCTCATTCGTAAAGTAAAACATAATTCCACTTTAAACAAGATTACATTGATATATATATTCTAGCAATATTGTCAATATGAATATTTATTCCCTGACAAATTCAACCACCATCAATAACTATTTAGGTCAACACACTGGTGGATCCGGAGGGGTGGGGGGGTGCAAGGGATGCGCAACCCCCCCCCCCCCCTTTGGATTTTGGATGATAAATTATAAGCTATGAATATCGTGGAACAGCCCTCGTGTCCAGATTATTTTGAATAAAGAACATTCCAGGCAGCTTACCAACGCTCAGGTTTAAAATCACTTTTGCTTTATTATATAACACTCCAAGTGCAACGGTTAAAAAAAACCATGCTGTCGTCACATAAATTCGTCACGGGAATTCTTCCGGATTATTTGTAGTTAATTCGCCTAATTAACTTAGGAGATCATAACAATCATTTCGGAAGAGCTACACAAATTAGAAATTCTACATCAGAAATCTCCAGTGGAACTACACAAAAACATGCCCCACACACACACACACACACACACACACACACACACACACACACACACACACACACACACACACACACACACACACACACACACACACACACACACACTTCATCAAGTAATAGCAGAAGGAACAGCTGGGCAAGTCGGTTCACCAGTTCGTCGATTTGGCCATTAGTCATCGCGAATCTGCTGAACTGTTGGACCAGGGAAGAACGCAAGGAGCTGCAGAAACTTCCAAGAACGCATGAAATGCCATTTGTAACGATCAATTTTTTAAAATTTAACGGGGGAGGTCACCGCCCCACCCCCCGCCCATTCAGGCGCTATGGCTCCGTGCACCCCTCCGTCTTTAAATTCCTGGAATCCGCCCCTGCAACATATGCCAAAAGGTCAACATTGGCCAAAGGTCAACAATTTAGGTGAGATTTCTAAAATCCTCAATTTTCATCCCATTGACTTTAAATTGGAAGAGGATTTGCATATCAGATCCCTGAATTCAACCAAAAATTATTTTTGAGGCAAAAAGGTCAACATAGGCCAAAGGTCAACAACTTATTTCAGGGATTTTGCAAGTATCGTGCACGACAAATTTCTTGTTTTTTGTATCTGTCTGTAGCCCCCTCCCCCCAGACTCCTCCTCCACCCCTTTTTGGAGTGCATTTGGGGTTGATTATAATGGCTCATTGAATTGCCATTTCACGAGCACTACAGCCAATCCAGGCATTTGTAGAATCTATTTTATTTCAATGAAAACAGGATGGCTGTCCCAATAATCAAGAAAAATGAGATTGGGGGGTTTACAGAATGTGATTGTAAGGAAGCGGTTCTCTCGGCTGACGAGTCTAATGGGCTGGAAAGTGGTATTTTTACCTTTCAATACAAGTATAGGGAATGAATATACCGGGTTCTGTAATTGCTTCAGTTGATGCACACGGCAGCCACAAATCTCGCCATAGCATTTCAGAAGCACTATTGAGTACAGGGTGTGTGTCCTACATGATTGTTTTGTATTTTGTGTGATTATGCGACTCGTTTCACACTGCTATATATCTCATCCTGTGTGGTTCAGCTTATCTTCGTTTTCTTTTCCGTTTTTAAATCGTACCTTTTGATCCCACCTCTGACACCATTTATTAGTCAAGGTCTTGGGGTATCGGTAGAAATGCACAGCATTTTAAAATCGCCATCATGGATGCTCTGCACATTGGGTTGGCTTGCACCGCATGAACGATTACATGCAGATGACATGACAAGATGAGCATATGAAATGTTCTAATGAAGCTGTCACCTTGTGATGCAATGATTTGAGGCATCTTGTTTTCTCTGGTGTCATTTTTCTCGGCAAGAGAGATTATGCACTCTATATGATTGACACCTGCCTTCAACCTGTCTGATCTTGTATGATATGATAGACATTCACTTCCTGCCTCATCTCTGAAAAATAATTTTGCCTTTTGATTTGAGGTTTGTGGGCTGAGATGCCATGGCTGACTGACTTGTCCTGTACTCGACATGCATCGTGGCCTCCGACCTTTGTGGAAAGCATATTTATTTTCATTTCCATCGGACGACAATGCACAATTTTAACTTTAATTGATTTGTTTTTTTTCCTTTTAAAGGCATAATTTTCAAGGTACATAGATTTCTACTATAATTTATTTTTTTGGACCCACCCCTCCATCAAGGTCGGAGACAGGGACATTAAAATGAGCTCCATCTGACCAAACGATCATCTGTCTGTGTATTTTTGTGTACTTGATATTTCCACAACAGTTGAATATTTAGCTCTCATATTGCAGATTCATTATGACATCATCTCAACCTGATTAGATCACGGCTTTGGCTGACTTGTGTTGCCATGGCAACCATCTTGGTAACTTAGCTTGCGTACGTGATATTTCAAAAACTGTTCAGGATTTAGCTCTCATATTACACAGATCTCTTCCTCATACCACCCAAAAGGCGAAGAATCTGGAGTTTCAGTTCCTTGCTATTATTATTATTTATTATAGCAAATAGGGTTGAGGCAAAAAATAGGGTCGGCGTCACAATTTCGGTCTTCGAGGCCGGCCGATAGGCAAAGTGTGACCGGAAGGGACGAGGTTCTCCTGACCACGTGGCCCTTGACTTGGTTTGTCCGCACAATGTGGGCGCTTTCAGGATGAACTTTAGCCGGGGAGCGTTTGGGCGCCCCAGTCTGATACTGCCGCCCACGCGCAGAACACCTTGTGAGTGCACGTGGGTCCCGGCGGTCCCACTGGCCTAGCGCTACCATGTTTAGACAGCGAACTCCGTCCCCGGGCACCGGCACCTACTCCCGGAAGTTTGAGAGATCAGCAGTGCCGGGCACGGTAGGACACCCGCGGAGCCCCGGCGGACCGGGGACGCGCGAGCCTATGCGTTAGCGTGCTACGGCGGAATCAACGGCCACGGCCGGGCCGATACTCGGCCCGGTCGCCCGGAAATGAACTGGTTCGACGCCCGCGCTAGAGAGGTCGCGGGCGACTGAGATGTAGGGCGGCAAAAAGGGTTGGCGTCAGGAAGGGCATCCGGCCGTAAAACATTGCCTCAAAAAGGGGACCGAAAAACAACAACAACCACGGTTCCCGAAAAAGGCCAACCCCCGCTTGCGGGGAAAAATGGCCTCTAAAGGTGGTTATTTATTATAGCAAATGCTTTCTTTCTGGATGAGCTTTAGAGGCCTTTACTATGCAATTTGTGGCTCATTGAATGCTTCAATTTATTCCATCAGTTTATTGCCACAAGGCCAATATTTTAAAACGCCTGTGGTTGGTTGCTGTGCAATATGCTGCATTTAGTATCAAAAAATAGTGTTTGGCTATAAATACCCCTCCCTCACCTCCTCTTTTGTCTCTCGGCTTCATTCACTGTGAGCGCACAATGCATGCAAGAGAACGGCGCCTTGTGGGAGTTCGGTAGATTGAATTCTGTAATTGTCGTGAGGTTGCCTTTATTCAACTGTGGTTGCATTGGTGTTTGAGTGTTTGTTTGTACTTCCAGCCATATCCATACCGATGTGACTCGACATGGAATACTTTTCAAGTGCAGGATTTTTTTTTTTTTTTTTTTTTTAGCTTCTTCATGCCCAGTTTGTTCGATCTCATCTCCACTTCTCTTGTGTGCTGCACATATTGCAAGTATAATGCAAATACTGCCAACCCCTGCAATGGAATATAGTCAAAGTACAAGAACACAATGGCCTCCTCTTTTCTGCAAAAGGTACATTCAGATATTTAACGTCCGCAACCGAAATGGAGAGAAGACGTCCGGCTTTATGTCCCCATCGCAAGGCTCGATGACGCAGCACTCTCTGCAGGCACGACACCTGCACAGCAGTTTGCAGTTAAAATGAACCCATCAAGAATCAAATCCTGGTGAGATAGCTCGATGGCGAGCACGTAGCCAACCGTGAGCGATGGTGCCTTAATTTTGTAAAATTGTCTCCAACGGTGCGTGCTTGACGGCATACTGTGGCAAATGAAACTTTTTGTTTTGTTTTGTTTTTGCTTGTACGGTCTTTATGTGCAAAACAAATAACTTGGTGTTGGAATTTGAACCTGTTTTACAGCTCCATTAGGCAAATGTTTTGACTGCAATGCTGAACAGGTACATCACTTCAGGGAATGAGCTTTCCTTGCATGTTCATTTCCATTCATTTGATAACCCTCTGGTTCGTAATGTTAGCGTGGAAATGACGATGTAAAATAAAGTGCAAGAAATACTGCTATGAAATCTAATACACTTCAATGGGTTTTTAATGTACATGTTAAAAGGAGCGTTTCATTTGAGGAAGTGGAGGTGGGTGGATGTTGTTTTTTTTTTTTTTGTTTTTTTTTGTTTTTTTTGATCAGCTGGTGATTTTGGCTGATGAAAGGGTCGTGAAAATATGACATTTAGACATTTTTCTATAATCGAATTGGATGTGTGAGCTGGTCTAATTACCCCGCGCACGTGAAGTGACAAGTTGAAAAAATAAAAAAGGTGTCGGTCCATCCGTCCGTCCATTCATCTACAATCGTCAGTTTATGATCAAGGAACAACTTGATTTCCATTGAATGTTATATTTTGAACACGAATCAGAACATTAATCAGAAAACGAACCCACAGTTTAGCAGTACTTTGGCTCTGAATTCCTCCCCAACCGTGCATGCACAGATGGGGGTGAGATTTTTATTTTTAATTTACTCTGTCTGTCTGTCTGTCTGTCTGCCTGCCTGCCTGCCTGCCTGCCTGGCAGTGAAAGAAAATTTAAAATCATTCCAAACAGGAAACTTACTGTTTTTATGGACGTCATAAAAGACACAAATAGGCATGAATAACTAATGTAACGTGTTAACCCTTGATATTTAATCTTCATCCTGCAGTAACATCTTTCATGTGAAAGACCTGGGGAAGGAATTTTTTTTGAAACCCTTTGTAATATTTTAAAAGTAAAACTAGATTAACCGACTATTAATTACTGTTTTTAATTCCCTTTTTTGAAAAAAAATGTTTAAAAATACAGGTATTTTTTGAAAATATATGTTGAGCTTGGGGTCCTCAAAATCCCAGGTTATCTTTTGAGGGTTTTTTTTGTTGTTGTGTTGCCGCGGCGTTTTTTTTTTTTTTTTTTTTTTAATTGAAATTCCAACTCCTTTCCTGGAAGTCCTTGCAGTGTTCATATGTTTTATACCTCTCCCACCTCCCCCAAAGCCCTCCCCCTCCCACATTTCTCCCATTGTCCCTGCTCTCAAATGTTGTGTTTGCGTCCTTTCCCCTCTCCTCTCTCCCCTCTCTCCCCTCTCTCCCCTCTCTCCCTCTCTCCCCATCTTGTCTGTCGCTCCCCTTATGTTTTGTGTTTTGTGTGTCGGTTTGACTTTTTGTGTGATTAATGTTAGCTCTTTCACGAGCCTCGATCTTGTATACAAAAAAAAAGCTCTGGTTGAACAGACAAGCATCACTGAGATAGCCAATCAATCTCACAGGAGCGACCCAGAGATCCAAGATGTTGTGCACTTGCCTCTGTGAAGCCAGGACCGCGCAGTCTTCCATGATACGTTTCATTGTGTTTGGAGCAACCTGGCAGCGGTTGCGTGTGTCGTCAGTGGTGTTGTCGAGTCTGTGTTTGTCATGCAAAAGTTGTGGCTGGTGTCCACAGCGAAGGCGTGAAAAGTGAACACTATCAGATCTAGGAAGTAATTTCTCTTTCATTGATAGTTTTGTGCACAAGATGCTGTTTATTGCATTTATGGTGATGTGGGTGTGGATGTTTTTTGTAGTTTCCGTTGTTAGCATCATCTAACTCACTCTCAACACATGAAACTACAATTGACGTGATGTCAAAGTTTTTATTATTCCCCCCCCCCCCCCCCCCCTCTTGCCTCCCCCCGTTCACCATTGAAAATATATTTTATCCTGACACCATGCTTGGTTCAGATCGTGCTTCTCCACAGGTCCTGAGATGTCACTCTGCTAAATTCATTTTCAACAATTGTTATTATTCTATATAATAATAGCGTAAGGACTCGACTTTGTTATCCCTTTTACGCCGCACCCAGTGACCCGATGCCCACGGCACTAATGGATTTACGATCTACGAACCGTGCTCTTTGTTTATCACGTACAGCCATACTCGAAAAATCTGAATTGGCTGACGTTGGGGCCCAAAAGCATCCGATTAACTGCCGATACGACGCCATCTTACGACGCCATCGTATTGGCGTCTGCTGGGCGAAGGCGAAGCAAGCCGTCCGCTGAGTGGACAATCCAGAGCATGCATTTGTGCCGGTGTCGGCGATCGTTGTTCATATACGCACTCTTCATTCTCATCTTTCTTCCTAACTCTTACTCGGACAAGCAAATCCCCTATGCCATCCATAAATGGTACACTCTATCCATACACCACATCCTCCCTTCCGTGGATGTTCCACGGGTTTCAGCTAGTCTATATAATAATAGCGTAAGGACTCGACTTTGTTATCCCTTTTACGCTGCACCCAGTGACCCGATGCCCACGGCACTAATGGATTTACGATCTACGAACCGCGCTCTTGTTTATCACCTACAGCCATACTCGAAAAATCTGAATTGGCCGATGTTGGGGCCCAAAAGCATCCGATTAGCTGCCGATACGACGCCATCTTACGACGCCATCGTATTGGCGTCTGCTGGGCGAAGGCGAAGCAAGCCGTCCGCTGATTGGACAGGCGAAGGCGAAAGCAAGCCGTCCACTGAGTGGACAATCCAGAGCATGCATTTGTGCCTGTGTCGGCGATCGTTGTTCATATACGCACTCTTCATTCTCATCTTTCTTCCTAACTCTTACTCGGACAAGCAAATCCCCTATGCCATCCATAAATGGTACACTCTATCCATACACCACATCCTCCCTTCCGTGGATGTTCCACGCGCCATCGTATTGGCGTCGGCTGGGTGAAGGCGAAGCAAGCCGTCCGCTGATTGGACAGGCGAAGGCGAAAGCAAGCCGTCCACTGAGTGGACAATCCAGAGCATACATTTGTGCCGGTGTCGTCGATCGTGGTGTACTACACCACATCCTCCCTTCCGTGGATGTTCCACGGGTTTCGGCTAGTTGTTGTTGTTGTTGTTGTTGTTGTTATTATTATTATTATTATTATGTCATCTCCACATTGAAACTCGAAGAGATTATTTTATAAAATACGTCGTGATGTCTGTCCGTCCATCCGTTCTGGTCATCGATTAACCTTTTGCTGTTTTTGCTACTCCTCACACCCGCATGATTGTTTTGAAACTTCACACATTAATAGAAGACAGTGGAGCGCGCAATTGCTTGGGCTGCGATTTTTCAATTTCACATCATGGGGGCTCTTGGGGGTGGGGGCTTACCCCCTAAAACTTCGGATCTCTAATGTCCCAAATTTAGCAACCAAATGCTCTGAAACCCGATACAGCCCTTCTACTCGATGGTCCACAGGATCACTCGATTCTAGATGTTTTGATTCTGTATCAGGTGGCTCCCAGGGGATTGGGGTGGCCTCCGAGAGGGGGAGGAGGGCCCCTCTAAATCAGAAAATCATAGATCTGAACTACAACCTCGATAGATGACTGTCAGGACTGTTTATTATTATTATTATTATTATTATTATTATTATTATTGTTGTTTTTTGTTGGACAAAATTATTGTTCACTGTGATAAGCAATTTGGCAGTGGGCAGTGAGGCAAGAGACAGATCCAACGAGCAAATTAATTACCAAACAGGGAAATAACAGTGACCTACAAGTGAGAGAGAGAGAGGTGTGGGTTAGGGGGAGATGTCATGCGTGTAGATTTGATTCTGAGTCGTCAAGATGGAAGATGACATGAGATGGTGATGCACTGCCTACTTTAAATCCTTGAGGGAGGAATGGGATTGAACTGTCTCATAATGTGATTCCATAAAGAAGAGAAAATAAAAATGAGCAAAACACTGGATGTGATAACTAAACCTGGGTTTTTGGGGTGAGCAAAAAGGGGGTTACTTGCTGAGGCGATGGAGTGTAACATCCTGCAAGCAGTATACAACAAAGGAAATGAACTTGCCAGCAATGACAGAGCGAGCAGCAGACTTTCATTTTTACTTATTTTTGTGATGAGCCATAGATTTTGAAAGCTGCGGATTATACAGCATCCATAAGAGATGAGTGGAAAGAGGCGTAACCTTGGACAGAAAGAAAAAGAAAGAGAAAGAGAGAGAAAGAGAAAGAGAAAGAAACTCCATTGAGCTATGGCTACAAAAAGTTGTTTTGCTAATTGGACCAACTTCACACTATGGAGGAGACGGTCAACAGCTGGACTAAAAACAAATTACATCGCCCCTTAAGATAAGTTAAAGCCTCGAGGATCCTAAAGACCCCTGATACACCGAAGACCCTCATGACCTCAAAGACTCCATAGACTTTTAACACCTTTAAGACACTATCGACACTTTAGAGACACCCTTAGATCCCTTCACCCTTTAGACAGATGATACAGCTTGGAACTGTTACGGATTCGTCACTTCCGCCTTTGTTATATATTTGTAGGATTTTTAGTTTCAGGTAATATCGTTGTTAAGATTTCTGTGTGAAATGGAGATGACTTTAATAAAAGGTAAAAAGAAATGTTTGTGGAGGAAAAAGAAAAACGCGGAAAAGAAACTGGAAGAGGAGGAAAATCGGCAGGGGAAAGAGACAGCCATGAGTTGCAACGAGGACTACCTCGATATTGGTTGTGAATGAATTGAGGCTTCCTGTGAAAGGGATTGCCTTTGTCCCATATTGCAATTAAACCTTCGTCTCAGGTTTTGGTACCAAACATGAACTATTGTTGGCGGGAAAGCAAGCGCCTCCATTACAGGCCAATCCCCCATCCTCGAGGAGGCTGCCCACCTGGTGCTTTGTGTTTTGTTGTTGGGTTTCCCATATCGACATCATCGTGTTGATTGCCATTGGTTTCTATATCGGCTTAATCGTTGGTGGATGTGGGGCTGCACTCACGTTTTGGGGGATCGTTACTGTGCCGCCATCGGCCAGACCTCTCACCTCGTAACTTCTCGTCTGCAGCCGCGCCGATACTTGCCGATGCCGTTCTGCACGGCTTCGACCTTTGCCCAGTGTGGGGATTCGTGCACGGACTTTGGGATTGCTACATTCCACTCACGTTTGGCGTATCATGAGTTTATTGATTGGAGAGTATTGGGGAATGATGGTACCATCATGTGTATTGTTCATCTGATGCAAGTGATATTTTCATGGTACTTTCGTTAAGAGTGTTATTATTGGCGCTGAGGAAGCGCCTTTAGCGATTGACTTCCAGCCAGTGTAACGCTAATTCCTGTCACAGGAATTCGGAGATCATATAAGTGGGCGTGGCAGTTCCTGATTGGTTCGTGTTGGGGAACGCCTTCTCGCTGCAGACGTGACGTAAATTCGCACACGCGCACTGGTGATTGGCGCTGAGGAAGCGCCTTTAGCGATTGACTTCCAGCCAGTGTAACGCTAATTCCTGTCACAGGAATTCGGAGATCATATAAGTGGGCGTGGCAGTTCCTGATTGGTTCGTGTTGGGGAACGCCTTCTCGCTGCCGACGTGACGTAAATTCGCGCACGCGCACTGGTGAAGCTTACTCGATCTTACTCGATCCCATATTACATGTACTTTCATTGCATACAAATTATACTTCCTCCTAGAAATTCCAAGCCCGAACCTCAGCGCAATCCAAGAGGATTCACTTGTTGTGTATGTGAGAGTTCTTAATACAATTACTTATTTTATTCTGCACAATTGCATTGGTGTGGTTTTACCATGGTTTAGAACACTCAAAATATCAGCTCTTTATGCCGCGTTCCTTCTCGAGACTCTGAGGGGCACCGTAACCGGAGTTTGGGGAGGTAAGACGTAACAGAACCATGACCATTTAGAGCTTTAGAGCACGTGGACATTTTTAGACCATATTTACATGCTTGGGAGATTAGACCCTTTCTACCCCTGAGACACTATTATTGGAACGTACCCTTTAGACCATCTTGAACCTTTTAAGCACACACCACACAAACATCTATAATCTTCTTGCAAAACACAAACTCTACTTTTTTCAGCAAGTGATGTGCAAACTCAACCCTCGAAGGGGGTGGGCACTCTGCTAGTAATATACAGGGTGGTCCAGAAACCCAGGGCACATTTTGAAGAACGATACCTGCAACAAACAAATACGTTTATTATTGTTCTTTGGTGCAAAACAAAACATGATTACTCGTAAATGGATGTGACCACTTCAACACGCACAGGCATCACGTGATACCTAAAAGGCTGAGGTGCATCATGTGATATGGATCGGGGTGCGCTTCACTCACTCTGCTGCACACGTTTGTCTTTGCATTAGTTCAGTTCATTGTGAATTAGATGCCCTAATATGACGGAGGATATCGTGAGACAGAAAATTCACGCTATACGCTTGTATTCTGTATCTGGAAATTCGGCTGAAGTTCACAGACAACTTTTCAAAGAATGTGGCGCCGATGCAATTGACAGAAGAACCATCAGCAGAATAAACAAGCAGTTTGATGAAACCGGCAGCATTCTTCCAAAACAGTCACCAGGTAGGCCTCGTACTCTTCAAACTGAGGAAAGCAGAGCTGTCAGTCAACAAAACTCACCAGTAACACACCATTATCAACTCGTCGTTTATCAAACTTCACCAACATAAGCCGATCATCGAATTGAAGAAGACTAAAAGACATTAATGCGAAACTAAACATACCCAGATTAATTCACCAACTATCTGAGGATGATTTTGACAGGTGCGTTGAGGCATGTGAGACATTTCTTGGGTTAATGGATATGGACAATGATTTGCAGAACAGGATCTTGTGGTCAGATGAATCCAAGTTTACTTTATCTGTTTCTGTGATTCGTCTTAACATTGTGATATGGGCAGTAGACAACCCACGATTTACTGTTGAGCACAACGTCCAGTATCACGCTAGTGTGTCCATCTGGGCAGGCATTTCTTCTGGAGGCATTGTTGAACCAATATTTTTCGAAGAAAATGTGATTGCTGCAAATTGCCTTCTAATGTTGGAGCAGCATGTATTTCCACTCAATGATGGCCAAATGTGGTTCATGCATGATGGCACGCCTGCTCATTATGCTGCCAATGTACGCCAGGCCCTTGATTTGAACTTTACAGACAAATGGATTGGCCGTCGTGGTCCGGTTGAATGAAATGGGGTTTCCTCAAACACAAAGTGTATGCGAGGAATCTTACAACACTTAGAGATTTGAAACAATTCATCTGTAATGAGACTGCTGCCTTAACGACTGAAACATGCAGAACTGTGTGTCAGAGTGTTTCGTCACGGCTACAGCTGTGCATAGACAATGAAGGAAAGCAGTTTGAACATTTGAACTGATCTGTTCATGTATATTAGACTGTTTAATGAGTAATCATGTTTTGTTTTGCACCAAACAACAATAATAAACATAGTTGTTTGTTGCAGGTATTGTTCTTCAAAATGTATAAAACATTTTAAAATGTGAGATTTCTGCGAAGTATAAAACACAAGGACACCAAGGACTTCCAGGACAGAAGTTGGTATTTCAAAAAGTGGATTTGGGGTGAAATTAGCAGGGGTAGAAAAGATCAAGGTTTTGGATGGGGGAAGATAAGAGATGGTGGTGAACAGCTGTTTTAAAGACCTGGAGGGTGGAGTGGGATTGAAGAGAGTGGGGGAGTTTGTTCCAGAGGCGGGAGAAAAGAGGAATGAAGGAGTGAAGGTGAGCAGAGAGTCTTGATTTTGGCAGTTTAACCATAAGAGGGTTGCAGGCCCTCTTATGGTCTTGTGCGACCTGTGGGAATATTTGGGGGACAGAGCCCAGAGAGAGCTGGGGGGGCAAGGCCAGAGAGGAGTCGGTAGAAGACGGAAAGACCACCAACCTGCCTGCGGTGAGTGAGTGAAAGGCCCTTGGAGTTAGCTTCATCGTTGGGAGATTCCAATGATTCTGAATGCTTTGGTTTCAACAGCGTGAAGACGGGCTAGGTGTGCGGCAGGAGCACCAGCCCAGAGGGGAGAGCAGTATTCCATTGAGCTGCGGATGAAAGCCTTGTATGTGATGAGGAGCTCAGGTGTGCCAAGGAAGGACTTCGCACGACGGAGGATGCCCAGTCGGCGACTGGCTTTGGAGGCCAGATTTGAAATGTGGTTTTCCCAGGAAAGATCATGGCAAATAGTGAGACCCAAAAGCTTGAGGACAGAACTTCTTGGAGAGGATTATTCAGAAAGTGGATGGGTCTAGTCGGTCTTTTCGGAGAGACATCGTAAGAGTGTGAGATTTGTCAGGCAGAGTGACAATTTGTTGCAGACCTTCTGATTTACAAACCCAAACCTGCAACTAACCGTGTCCCACTGGTAACCACCTACTCTCCTACCTCATCCCAATTGCCAAGTATTCTGAATAAGACCCTTCCTCTCCTCCATCAATCAGAAACACTCAGCACCACATTTCCTCAACCTCCACGAACATCATTTTGACGTGGTTGGACACTCAGGGACCTCTTGGTAAAAGCAAAGCACCCACAGCCCCACAACAAAGAAACTAGGATCCCTGGCTTCTATAAATGCACAGCAAACAAATGTATTATTCACAAGCATTTACTAGAAGGAAACAAATGTTGTAGTTCTAGCACTGGACAAAAATTCCCCATCACCTCCTATATGAACTGCAAATCTACATGGGTCATATCCCTAATCACTTACCAAAAGTGCACCAAACAATATGTTGGAAAAACTGAGAATAACCTCTACACACGATTTAATAACACCCGGTCAGAAATCAATAACTTCCACACCAGTCGGGGCAAATCTCTACCTTACACGATACACTTTAATCAACTGGATCACTCTATAAATGACATTCAAATCTCTGCCATTGAATCAATCACAAATCGATCACCCACCACGATTCTGAAACGCGAGTCCTTTTGGATACATAAACTTCGGACAAAAATCCCTCATGGCATAAATTTTGATGATTAAAGAATATTCCAACATCAACCCAATCAAATCATAAACCATAACCCATTCATTCATTCATTCATTCACTCATTCATTAATTCTACCTTTATATGTCATTTATATAAATATATAAATATATTATATTAATATAAATGGTATATGAATATATGCTTGTGTGTTTATGTATGTATGTATCTCTATATTTGTATATGCACGTGCACCAACTGTAACGTGAACGATAACTGTAAGCTGCACTTCACTTCCGCTGAACTTGGGGACGGTGAGTGAGCTTTCGCGTGGCTCTTCCTTTTGTATGCATTTTCTACACATATCACATATCTTACACACATATCACTACACATACTTGTCTGATATACATGCCTGTTGTTTCTGTAGACTAAGAAGAAGACCTTTGTTGGTCGAAAGCTTGTCGAGAATTAAAGATCGACCGTCCTGAAGCTACGTCCGCGTCTGATTTAATCTCTCGATTATTTATTTAATGCAAATGAGACGCCCTGCTCGTACTGTGGAGTTTCTACTATTTCTCAAAGTTATATATATATATATATATATATACATATATATATATATATATATATATATATATCGGTTTTAGCCCCATCACTCAATGGTGAAGAACCACTTTAAAAATCTCTCGTATCCGGATCTTCACTGAAATTTAATCAATTAGGCTTTGGCAGACATCCAACCTGTCCACCAAGTTTTGAACTAATCTGTCCATAACCTTTTGAGATACCCTGCTCACAAACAGACAGGGGTGAAACATAACATCCTTCTTTGTTTTTCCTTCAGTGTCCCCCTAACCTACTCCATTTTAATCCCACCCACTCATTGGAATGGCTGTTTATGTTGCACTTCGTCTCATGTTGAGTACATTGGTGAGAACATTGGCATGATATCCCACGGGATTGTGATTTCAAATCTGGCTCCTTACAAAAGATTTGGATTCTAAGCTCAACTGAGTTAGTTTTGAGGTTCTAATCCAAATCTCAGGT
This sequence comes from Myxine glutinosa, assembly GCF_964187855.1. Classification (NCBI taxonomy): domain Eukaryota; kingdom Metazoa; phylum Chordata; class Myxini; order Myxiniformes; family Myxinidae; genus Myxine; species Myxine glutinosa. The sequence goes on along the minus strand of NW_027618381.1, from coordinate 25,310 downwards.
GAATCACCACGTGTGCACACTATCATATTGTCAGTAGCCTTGGGGAAACTTTTCAGGAGAAACTTATTTCCAACTTTCTAGCAGAAAGCTTTGACTTAAAAGTTAAAAAGCATTAAAATCGTGTGGTTTAATGTTTGTTTCTTGTATTTGAAGGAATTTATATTTGGTTGTTGGTAATTATCTGACGACACTTGGTAATAACACGGTTATAACAAACCTTCAAGGTGCAGGTCAAAATATGTCAAAGACTGAGGCTTCAAAGGCCCAGTCACTTTGCCCCAATATTTATCTCCATCCATCATACTGTTTAATGAGTAGAGGACCCCCCCTGACAAACCACAAATTGATTGACACCACCAGTGTAGTCCTTATTATAATAGTAACTTTAATAACTATTATCGTAACTATAATAATAATCAGCTTCCCATCGCTGATAGGTCAGTAGTCTCTCTGTCTTCTGCCACCTCCTTTCTGGTCGTGCATCCTCTGCTGGTCCGTGCTTTGCTCCCTCCCCAGGCCTCTGTTGGCCACATGCGGTCCATGAGCAAACCCCTTCTGGTGAAACTCCCAAAATCCAGGATTACTACTCACCTCCACTCATTTGTTCCTCTTTTCCCACATGTGAAACCAACTTGAACATCCTCTTCAATCTCATGTCCTCCTCTGCATTCTCAAGCCAGCTGTTCATGATCATCTCAGATTATCTCCCATCTAAAACCATGATCTTTTCTACCCCCAGTAAAGGTGCAGACCCCCAAGCCCACCTCTTCCCAAATTTCTAGTTTTTCCTTGCTGAGAGTTTGCTTCTGTATCGATGTTGTTCAACCTTTCCCCCTCGCATCCCCACACCTTCGTGTCCTCCCATTGCAACCAATCCTCCCCACTTCCCCTAATTGTCCATGTCTCCCTCTAGTTTGTCCTTCAACCCTACTGTTGGGGTTTCCTGTCCTTTCTACTGTTCCTCTTGTTCTATTCATCCTAATCCGTTCGGTCTTCTCGCTTTTCCATGAGCCTTGGCTATTTATACAAAAAAGTAAGCTGGTTCTCCCATCAGCTGCTGTTCACTTTTACCTGCTCAAGTTAGTCATTACTTTTGTTCTTCCGCTGCTCTTTTTCCTGAAGGATGAATAGAACATTTCACTGGGAACTTACTGAAACCAGAAATGTTTTGGGTCCAAGTGTTAATCTCTTCGGAGTGCTATTACTAAAAAAAGAGTGTTTGAATTTCTCACATGTGATCACTTCTCCCGCTTTGCTGCCTTTTCGGCACATCCAGGAAATTCCTGTTGTGTGCAGCTGTCACTTTTCCATCGAGTGCTAATGGCACCACCTGGACGCGATGTTGCTTTGCCGCCAAGTCAACGGTGCAACTGCACAAGTCGAGCAATTTGACAAGTGTGCAAGTTGTAAAGGTCACGGCCGTCCCTTGAGATTGCTAAGATCGGTACGTCAGGAAGTCCGCGAGGGGGATGAATGTGGCTACAGGATTAGTATCCCCTAGCGGATTGTTTCGGGGTCTTAATTATGAGTGCCATGTCACACATTGCCATGAAAACGTGAGTTAATGACGTGGCTTGAATGACGTACACCATTTCCACCCTGTGTTGGGTACAATAAGTAATTCCAATTTTTGTCCAATCTCAAGACAAACGTTTCATTCAAGTGCTTTTACCCTGAATAGATCTGGAAACTTTTCCTGTTGTTTAGTACTATGGGCTTCTTATTGGGGGCAACCTGCAGGGTGTTTGACTGAACCCTGACCGGTAATAATTACTTGTAACTTGTTCCAAGCAGGTTTCTGAGTTGTGCTCTGTAAAGTGGTGTTGTGTCTCCAGGGTTAAGACCCCAAAATGACGAATGACCAAAACGAGCTTAAACTCTGAGGCGTACTCCGAACCTCGGCGGGATTATATTTGGCACGTGCGGGAAGGCCTTATCTAATCGGGAACACATGCAGGGGTTATCCGAACCCACAATCACAAAGACGTGACAGCAAAATCCACAATACAAGAAAAGTAAGATTCGACAAATAATGATTTAATGAAAATAAATGCAAATAACAATGAAAGGTGAGGTTAAAAACTGAAATTCCTAATTTAGACATCTCCACTCAGAATCGTATACTACTTAGGCAGTTAAGAGGAAGCATCGTTCATTTTTTCAGGAAAGCACCAAATTTGGCACAGATGTAGTATGGACCTATACAATTGTTTTCCTGAGGGGCGCCCAAAAATTCAGAACCCCTGGTGGCCGCCATATTGAATTTCAACATGACCGCCCTCTGTGACCTATTTCCCTCAATAACTTCTATACTATGAGCGATAACACCACAGTTCCAGTGTCTTACCCCATGTTTTCATGGTCTCTGAATCCAATGGGATCAATTGCATGAAGATTGGCATCCATCATCTTTAATTTCAAGATGGCCGCCATGGTGTTTCCATTTTCCTTGAATCTCTCATAGTATTTTAGGTAAAATTTCAATTCCAAATGATACACATTGTTTTATTGGTCTCTGATAACAATGGAATGGTATTAATTAATCAAAGTTACACACAGTTGCAGTTTTAACTTAAACTAGAACTACCACTTTAAAACTGCTGGCAGTGATGACCGGTTTACTCGCACCCACTTTTGATACAACCCCACTTTTGATACAACCCCACTTTTCATACAACCCCACTTTTCATACAACCCCACTTTCATTGGACATGCTTTGACACAACCCCCTTGGATACAACCCCGACACACACACACACACACACACATACATACACACACACACATCCCCCTTACCCCCACCACACCCCTCCCCCCAAACGCACACCCCTCTAAACACACACACACACCAACCCCCCCCCCCACCCGCCTACACACACACACACACACACACACACACACACACACACACACACACACACACATATCCCCCCACCCCTAACAAACACACGCACACATCCCCCCACCCCCAACACACACACACACACACACACACACACACACATCCCCCCCACCCCGAACACACACGCACACACACGCACACCCCTACACACGCACACACACATCCCCCCTACCCCCACCCACACATCCCCCCTCCCCCCAAACGCACACCCCTCCAAACACACACACACCCACACACACACATCCCTCCCCCCCCCCCCCCACACACACACACACATCCCTCCCCCACACACACACACACACACACACACATCCCCCCTACCCCCACCCACACCCCCCCCCCCCCCCACCTACACACACACATCCCTCCACCCCCACACACACACACATCCCCCCTACACACACACACACACACACACACACACACACACGCACACCCCACCCCCACCCCCAACACACACACACACACACATACACACACACACACACAAACATGTGCACACCCCTCCCCCCACACGCACACACATATCCAGACAAACGCACATACCCCTCCCCACACCCCCCAAGACATATCCCCCACACACATCCCCTGACACACAACCCCACACCCCTCCCCCCACATGCACACCCCTCCACACATACACACACACACACACACACACACACACACACCCCACCTCGACACATATACACACACACACACACACACACACACCCCCCATACGCACTCCCCAACCCCCCCCCCCCCCCCACACACACATATCCCCCCCCCCCCCCCCACACACACACACACACACACACACATCCACACACACACACACACACATCCACACACACACACATCCACACACACACACACACATACATATACACACACACCCACACACAAACACCCCCACACTCCTCCCCCCACACACACACCCCTCCACACAAACACACACACATCCCCCCACCCCATCCATTTAAAAAAATATTTTCGTTTAATTAACGATATCTGCCACCCGTGGAAGAACGTCCTGCCGTGGCATGACGTCATCCGTGGCCCGTGCCGTATGTCAGCGTAGAACGAAGTATCCCGTCGATCGAACTTGGTCAAATATTTCATGATTGTCACCAAATTTGTTGTAGTATTTTGTTAACTCATCCGAGGCACTACGACCATCGAAATCCGCTTTGCAATCGGAGCAAAATTGACCTCGTAAGATCTGCCTGCACGCATGGATATTTTACCTGAGGAAGATTTCACTTTGGAAATGCGATCCATTTAAAATGTTAGATTTTGAATAACTTCGTCATTTTCAATCGGATTTCCACCAAATAAAGGTCACCATTGCTTGCAGATACTTCTTTCTCCTTAATATTGAGGACAGGATGAACTTCAGAGCGAGAAATAAGCCGAGGCGGCGGAGAGTTTTACAATGTTATTTTCCAATGTGAATGACAATATCGTGTAGTTTTACGAAAATTCATCAGAATTTGCCCAGATTTGTTGCATTCAAATGTTAACACCCTCTAGCGACTGCCAAATCCGAAGACAATTTAATTTCGAGCTACCCTTAGCTCGTGAGGTGGTTATGTCACATGGCCTGCTCAAAAAAAAGTGTTGTGGTTCTTCTTCTTCAGGCAATAACAACTTCTAGTTTCCAGACCGTACATCCAATCATCTTGAAATTTTGCACACTTGTTACTCTGCATGACTTCTACTATAGTATGACGTTTCACGTCGATCATTAAAGCGATTCAAGAGATATCCATTTTTAAAAAATATTTTCGTTTAATTAACGATATCTGCCAAACCACGTGACCTGTCGCAAATTCTAAAATGACATTTATTAGACTGACATGCTGAACAGATCTGTGAATTTTCTCCTCGATTGGATCAAAAATGAGGGAGGAGCTAGGTATTAAAGGTTCATGCTTAAAAACGTCATAATAGTGTAGCAGCATAGCAAACCTGTTGTGCATTTTGTGATACAAGCACCAAATTTGGTACACTAGTAGACTATCATATTATGAAAAGATCTGGATATTGGGCCATCTCAGATTCAGAGATTTGATTTTTGCAAGATTTCGATTCGATTGGGATCGAAGAGAACACCTTCTTCGTCTTCTGTACAGTGAAGTTGCCAGCCCTGAATTATCTGGCTACATCTGGGTGCTTCATTGGGAGTGCAACCGTGTCCCTCAGGTGAACAGGGACCCACCTGGCATAGTGTGTGTGGTCTAAGGCATGGAACCATGGGACCAGTTCCGTCAGGGCATCAAGGTACGTCGTGAATGAAGCCTGCCGCAGAGAACGCACGTAGACCAGTACCAACATCTCTAGTTCCAGCACAGTTGCCCAGTACTGAAAGTTGGGAATGTCTTCTCCTCTCTGATGACACCAGTCTTCGAACTCAGGCAGGTCTTCTGCATCATCAGCATATGTCATACAGTGGCGTTCATACGCACGGTGTTGCAGGATGTGCAGTGCCGCTGCAGTGATTTGATGAGCTCTTCTTGTGCGGGTGACGTGGGCAGCTCGTAGGAAGGAGTCGGCCGTCCCTGGCGTTGCAATCTCAGCTTGCAAAATCTGCAAATCTTGCAAAAATCAAATCTCTGAATCTGAGATGGCCCAATATCCAGATCTTTTCATAATATGATAGTCTACTAGTGTGCCAAATTTGGTGCTTGTATCACAAAATGCACAATTCTTTTGAATATTTGGGCTAAGCCGCCCCACTATAACTCTGAAACCATGTGTCGGATGATGTCGTGCTCGCTGACTTTTCTGTTCGTCATGGGCATGCGATTCTGCTTGCAAAGTTTGGCCTCGATCTGTTCAGCCGTTGCAGAGAAAAAGGGGTTTTCGTGTTTTCACGAAAAACAATATGGCGGCCGAACCACGTGACCTGCGATGTCATAATTACCATTAAAATATTCTACAGACCGAGTCCCTCCTATGATGAAAATTTGATCTCAATCGGCCCTATTATTGCTGAGAAAATGTTTTTTAAAGGAAATTAAAACTTAAAATGGCAATAGCACTGGGAGACATGGCCTGGTAGGACAAAATGGTGCGTTTCTTCTTCTTTCAACAATAAAGACTTATAGCTTCGAGACCGTACATCCAATCATCTTGAAATTTTGCACCCTTGTTCTGCCTGATGAGAGCTACATTGCATTAACAATTCAAGTCGATCCATGCAGTGGTTCAAGAGTTACAAGCTTTTTAAAATTTAACTTCCATTATTTATTGTGGCCAAACCATGTGACTTATCAAAATGTCTCAAGTAACGTTGAAACATACCCCCATGAGGAACATTTGTGTAAAGATTCCACTCGATATCTCCACAAATTATGGAGGTGATTCCATTTCTGGTTTGAGCTTTAAAACGTCATAACTCTGAAACCATGTGTCGGATGATGTCGTGCTCACTGACTTTTTTGTTCGTCATGGGTATGCGAATATGCATGCCTAGTTCGGGCTCGATCCGTTCAGCCGTTGCGGAGAAAAAGGGGTTTTTGTGTTTTTTCATGGAAAACAAGATGGCTCTTTCACGAGCCTCGATTCAGTATGGAAAAAAAAAAAAAAAAAATGGCGGCCGAACCATGTGACGTATGACTTCGAAAATTTTTGCATTCTGAGTTTTTTTTAACTAAGCATCTGGGAAAAAAATCCCATTTTCAGGGGAGAAAATTTTTTGTTTGACGAATTCTAACCTCTTAACGTTAGCATTTTTTATATACTCGATACACATGTCTTTTGTTCCCGTTGAAGATTTCTTTAGAATGAGCCATTCCTCAAATTTTTCCATTGAGGCATTTCGGAGATACAGAGGGGAAAAGTTGAATTTGTTTTACAAGATGGCGCCCATACCACGTGACCTATGACGTCATAATTAGCATTAAAAAATTCTCGGAGCCGAGACGATCATTTGATGAAAATTTCCTGTCAATCCGACCAGCAGTTGCTGAGAACATTAATTATGAAGTTTTCGGAGGTGCAAAATAGGGCGGAAGAATAATAAGAAAAACTCGAGCAGTAATAATAGGTTACTCTCAATTTCATGGAGAGTAAACCTAAATATTGTGGGCACTTGTAAGTTGGAGGCTCTTGCACAGACGCGTAGTACTACAAGCACTGTCCATCGCAGTCACACAGTGATGTGCAGGGCAGATTTGCCCTGGAGCATTTACAGTTGCCTTTACAGGCCGACTTACAATGGCAGCTTGTAAGCTCTGAACATGCCTCCTGTATCAGTGGTATTGTGGTCCAAATTGGTGTCCAAGAAGTCCCTGTTTTCATCCAGCCCCAATCAGCTGGTGATGGAAGTTCTGGGTAGGGCACAAGTGCCTGACTCCATACGTGTCCAGCCTGAAAACATGCACGTTTTAGGTGTTGTTCGAAGGCGTCTGCTGTTGGGGGAATGTGATCAATTGTTCTTGCCTTCTTCGTGAACAAGTGTCGGCGCATGTCATTCACTGTCTTTATCTCGGTAGTCCGGTCATAGAGGATGGCAACATATCTTTCTATGCTCTGTAGTTCCATAGTAATAGCGTCCACAGATGGCCTATAAGCGAGAGCATGAAAGGTCTGCATGATGCTGGGGTATGCCTCCCAAGCCTTCCAGGCTGTCTTTTTCCCAATTTGGGCAAAAAATGACACTGTGTCGCAGCCAGTGAAGGCATGAAATATTGGCAAAGACTCGGACTTCCTGCGGCCAAGGCCGGTGGCAATTTTATGGATGGCAAGGTAGCGGTAGCTTGTACCAGTGCCAATGGCAATCCAGAGTTCCTCCACACCGTGTGACTGGTAGGTAAAGTAGTGTGCTATTGCCAAGACCACAATACAAGACCAAGACCACTCATTGTATAGAAGTTATTGAGGGAAATAGGTCACAGAGGGCGGTCATGTTGAAATTCAATATGGCGGCCACCAGGGGTTCTGAATTTTTGGGCGCCCCTCAGGAAAACAATTGTATAGGTCCATACTACATCTGTGCCAAATTTGGTGCTTTCCTGAAAAAATGAACGATGCTTCCTCTTAACTGCTCTGCTATGCAGACAAGGGGAAAAGATAATGAAAGAAAATAAATAAAGTTTTGGTAATTGGCCGGCACTCAGCTTGGCGTCCCCAAATGGCTGGTGAGGCTTGCTGGTCATCGCCTCGAACCACCGCACTGGAAACGCACAAGATAGCATGGAATCGTACCCGTAGCCAGCCGCCGGCGTGAGGCAAGCAGGCAGGATCCCTCTGTTTCACTCGCAACCCCCTCCTCCGCAGAGCACCACCGTCAACCAACACGTCCTCCTTCCACGTTGAAAAAGTCCCAAAGCCCGACACGTCTCCTCACCAGCGCACCTGGGACAACAGCATCCACTCAAGACAACAGCCAGAACGAGAGAGAGACCAAAAATTCTGAGACGCGTCTTTTTTTTTTTCCTTCCGCTCTCGAATGTTCCATGCTGACGTCACACTCTGTCCCATCATCGAGCACTACTCAATCATGCATCGCAGCTCCACCCATCACGAAGGCCGGGGTGTGGTCTCTTCGTTACAATTCGGCCGACTTGTATACATCGAGATGGGTTCTTCATGGCATATGGAGCATTTTAATCTATACGATTCTATCTCGACTAATGTGTTTCATCTACCCCCACAAACGTAACAGTAGAAATCTTTACTTGATCTATGATGAGTTATTGTCCAAACTTTTTATTTTTCATTTTAATTTGATGTTATTATTATTTATTATCCTGTAATTATGACCTCTGTATATTTTGCTTTGCAGAATTAAACGTAAGTACCAACCAATTTAATGGGAAGCGAAGTTAATTCTCAAATAAGTCTGTTATTTTGCCACAATTGCAGGAGCAAACAAGAAAGCATCTCAAAATCAAAGCCCATCGATTTGTGCTCAAACTAAACTTGACGAAAATGGCCAAAAACTAGTCGGTAGAGCGCATATCCTCCACCAGGCTGAACAATTTACGTTTTGGTATCCCACTGATCGGCCAAATCTGGATTCAGACCGAAACCAAAATAGAATCGACTGTTCACTCATCCACAACTTTTTTTTTTTTTGGTATACAAGATCGAGGCTCGTGTAAGAGCTGACATTAATCACAAAAAAACAAACGGAGACACAAAACGTATAATAAAGGGAGCGGGAGATAAGATGAGGAGAGAGAGGGAAGCACACAAGTACAACAGCAGAGAACAGGGACATCGGAAGATCTGTGGGAGGGAGAGGGCTTGGGGGAGGAGGAATGGGAAGGGGGTGGGGAGGGTGGGAGAGGTATAAAACACATGGATACTGCAAGAATTTCCAGGAAAGAAGTCGGCATTTCAAAAAAGTGGATCTGGGGTGAATTAACGGGGGTAGAAAAGTCAAACAGTTCAATCTTGGTATCATCAGACCACAGAATCTTGTTTCTCACAGTCTGAGAGTCCTTTAGGTGCTTTTTTGCAAACTCCAAGTGGGCTTCCATGTGTCTTTCACTGAGGAGAGGCTTCCGTCTGGCCACTCTGCCATAAAGCCCAGATCGGTGGAGTGTTGCAGTGATGGTTGTCCTGGAAGTTTCTCCCATCTCCACACAGGATCTCTGGAGCTCAGCCAGTGACCATCGGGTTCTTGGTCACCTCTATTACCAAGGCCCTTCTGCCCCGATTGCTCAGTTTGGCCGGGCAGCCAGCTCTAGGAAGAGTCCTGGTTGTTCCAAACTTCTTCCATTTAAGAATCATGGAGGCCACTGTGCTCTTGGGAACCTTCAATGCAGCAGAGATTTTTTTTGTAGGCTTCCCCAGATCTGTGCCTCGACACAATCCTGTCTCTGAGCTTGGCAGGCAGTTCCTTCGACCTCATGGCTTGGTTTTTGCTCTGATATGCATTGTCAGCCGTGAGACCTTATATAGACAGGTGTGTGCCTTTCCAAATCATGTCCAATCAATTGAATTACCACAGGTGGACTCCAATCAAGGTGTAGAAACATCTCAAAGATGATCGAGAGAAATGGGAGGCACCTGAGATAAATTTCAAGTGTCATAGCAAAGGGTCTGAATACTTATGTCAATGTGATATTTCAGTTTTTTCTTTTTAACAAATTTGCAAAACTTTCTAAAAGCCTGTTTTCTCTGTGGGGGGCTTAACCCCCTAAAATCCATTGAGTGTTGATTGATGGGGGAAAAATGAATTTAAGCGATTTCAGCATAAGGCTGCAACATAACAAAATGTGATAAAAGTGAAGGGGTCTGAATACTTTCTGAATGCACTGTATATATATACAAAAAGAAAACGTACATTTTATTCATTTGTTTCCATACTCTGAAAGGTTTGTTGAAAATTTGATAACAAAAACTCAAATGGAAGAAAAAAGACGTTATTGTCTGGACAGACATGCTGTGGTTCAAATGGTAAATAAAATTAGAAAAGAAACTTGTCCGTTTTGCGCTGGATGCGGATGGGCTAACACACCTCATTTGTGCTCGCTAAACTTGTACTTACTTTGACATTTTGACCTGATTATTAATTGTTTTCTCCACATTCTCATAATAAAGGTTTGTTGAAAATTTGATGACAAAAGCTGAAATAGTAAAAAAAATCGTTATGCCCTGGACACACAAACACACAAACACACAAACACACAAACACACAGAAACACACAGAAACACACGAAACACACACAAACGCACACAAACGCACACGAACACACAAACGCACACGAACACACACGATTGCAAAAACCCTAATTTCCCACTGTGTGGGCAGACAGTTTGGTGATGTAAAGGGACTTGGTATGCATCGAACTTTCTTTGGTGTACATCCGATTTAATTTTGAAACGATGCTTCTTGTCTGTACCTAAAACGTCTTTCAACAATCAGTTTTCAAAGAATTACAATTTATTTCCTTGTGTTTTCACCAATTTGGTTCTTGAATAGTATTTGGTTGTTTGTTTTTATTACAATCTATTAACAAGTGGAGTAAGAGTCGTGGAGAGTGTGGTACGAGTTTGATTCGAAAAGGTTGAAAATATTGTAAGGTGGGTAAGAGTAGGCCAAAGGTGGCAAAGGGTGTTAATCTGGGGACCATCTGCCAACGGCACAGGTGTTTTTGGATGTTTAAGACCCCACAATGTTTCATGAAGAGTAGGATTTTATCAAATACTTAACAACTTGATACATTCTTTGCTAACTGGTATCCCCACCAGGTCACACTATCCTCTTCAACTAAAGTATCGAACAAGCCCAGGTACGCCGCTTAAACTTTCGGTGTTGTTCCAGGGAGCGTATGCGACGGTGTGTCGTCAGTCCGTCAATCGGTCCGTAAACACTTGCAACTTCTTCTCCGAAACCGCTGATGGGATTGTGACCAAATTTGGCACAAATTACACTTATGTTGTGACTAAAGTTTGTTCACGGCACGAAGAAAATCGAAGTCTCGGGAGGACAAAGTGGGTCTAAGTTTGACCCCCCAAAATAGATGTTTGCCTTTTTCTCAGAAACTACACACACGATTTAGATTAAACTTGACCACAACCATCACCACCCGTGATGTACCAAAGTTTGTTAACTGTATTAAAAAAAAAAATCTGCCCCTTTGGGGGTCTAGGGGGTGGGTGTTGCCCCCCAACATAGGTATTTGCTTTCTTCTCAGAAACTGCACATGCTATTCAGATTAAACTTGACCACAACCTTAATCACCCATGTTGTACCAATGGTTGTTCCTGGCATTTAAAAAATCGGGGTCTAAGGTGGTATATGGGGGGCTTGCCCCCCAAAATAGGTATTTGCTTTCTTCTCAGAAACTGCACATGCTATTCAGATTAAACTTGACCACAACCTTAATCATCCATGTTGTACCAAAGTTTGTTCCTGCCATTTTTTAAAAATCTGGGGCTCATGTGGTATATGGGGGGCTTGCCCCCCAAAATAGGTATTTGCTTTCTTCTCAGAAACTGCACATGCTATTCAGATTAAACTTGACCACAATCTTAATCATCCATGTTGTACCAAACTCTGTTCCTGCCATTTAAAAAAATCGGGGTCTAAGGTGGTATATGGGGGGCTTGCCTCCCAAAATAGGTATTTGCTTTCTTCTCAGAAACTGCACATGCTATTCAGATTTAACTTGACCACAATCTTAATCATCCATGTTGTACCAAAGTTTGTTCCTGGCATTTAAAAAATCGGGGTCTAAGGTGGTATATGGGGGGCTTGCCCCCCAAAATAGGTATTTGTTTTCTTCTCAGAAACTGCACATGCTATTCAGATGAAACTTGACCACAACCTTAATCACCCGTGTTGTACCAAAGGTTGTTCCTGCCTTTTAAAAAGTCGGGGTCTAAGGTGGTCTATGGGGGGGCTTGCCCCCCAAAATAGGTATTTGCTTTTTTCTCAGAACCTAAACACACAATTTTGATGAAACTTCAGCACAACCTTCATCATCCGTTATGTACCAATGTTTGTTCAAGGCATTGAGAAAATTGGGGTCTGAGGAGGTACACGGGGTGGGGGGGGAGGGGGGGGTTGCCCCCCCAAAATAGGTATTTTTCTGTTTGTTTAAAGTCTTATGATTATGTTAGTATGATTCTACATGCTGCCCTGTCTTGTAGCAAGCATTGAAATTGGTTTAAAATACCTTTAGTCAGTGCAGTTTACTGTTTATTCTACCAGGTGAGTGCCAGGGGTATTTCCCCTATGTTTATTTTCAAGATAAGAATTGTCCAAAAGGCAAAAACACAGTCCTGCTTTGGCTTTCCCGATGGGTTAGACTCTGTTGCTTGAATGTCTTCCACACAAGACCACTTATCATAAGTGAACAAAGTTTAAGAGCTAATTTGGAGATATGCAGGTAAAGCAACCCAAAGTGAAGAAAATGCACACTCCTCGTCAAAGAAACGACCGATAATAAACAACAATCCATTTTCATGAAATCTCGCACATTTGTGGTATATTCTGAATTGGGAATGCAAAAGGTGGTTATGAAATTTGTTTTAGGGATGATTTATAATTATTAATTTATCAATGTTAGCATGTGCTCTATTACCGATGCCTAACTACCTCAATCATCAACTCTGTTGCATCTCATGGCCAAATCATGCGAAGTCTTTCATGAAACTGTCACGTAATAGATAACGGTTTGTCCCGTGCGCATTTACACTCATTGATGATCGGACATTTGAAGTTGTACTTGCTGTATTTCCAGTGAGATCAGTCAGCTGGACCTGGGGCTGATTGTCGAGGTTTGGGACAAAGGCCTTATCTGGGATACCATGGTGGGCACAGTGTGGGTTCCACTGAAAACGATCCATCATTCTAATGAGGTAAGCGCCTTGAAGTTGAGACCTTTTGACATTCAATTTCGTTGAACTCTGTCTTCGCATTTTATCATCACCATTGTGACCACCGGAATAAACTCCATGGGCCTTTGGAGCCCTAGGAGACTATTTTTAATAGGGTGCCCTATTGGTTTTCAGCTGGATTAATGGGTACATACTTTTTTTTTTTACCAAACGTTGGGCTGGTGGGATAAACCATAGGTCTTCACTCTCCTCTGAGTTGGCTCATTTCGGCTCGAATCTTGACCCAGGTATAAACTGTTGCCCTGGTGTTTCAGATGCAGGGAAGACCCGTCGGCCGGCATCGGTCTTTAGAATGGACGATGAAGGTCTTTCGTGAAGCGTTGGCGAGTTATCGTTGGCAACGTGGAACCAATTGCAAATTTCTGCCCAAATCATCATCAGTCGAATGTCGGGCCTGGCCAACCAGTTTGTGCACGATTTTGGACAAAATCTCTCCCAGAAATATTTATTTTTGGTCAAAATTTAGTAATATCAGTAGTAGTTGTTGTTGTTGTTACTATGCCCTCTTTACTATGCATGTGCCTGCGTGCATGCACATTACTATTATTCCACTATTCGTCATTAAATCCTTGGATCCCCCTCCAAACCCGATTTTCCCTTTATGCGAGCGCCCTCCATCCTTCATGATGTCAGATTAAAGGCTGCTTATTTATTTTGTGTTGATAAATTTAATTTATTGTGTAATGAAACATTCAAAAGAAAGACATTTTGAAACATATTCACCGGTTGCTAGGAGATGCAGCCGATCACGTGGGAAATCCATTCAAATGCCAGTTTCTCTATTTGAATAGCAGCTCCATTCAGTGGTAAGCATAATGGGAATGCTGAGTAATATGTGTGTGCCACGTAAGGTAAAGGTCTGCATGATTTGATGTATTGTTATGGTAATAAAATGTGATGAGCATTATGAAAATATGATAATGCAAATTAGATCCTCCAACAATGAGGATAGAAAGTTTGAATGGTGAGGTTGTGTTGCTGGGTTCACTGTCTGGACACATCTTATAGGTTGTGGATATGCTGATGTAGACCCACAGCTGCGGTTGTGTCGATCCACTGTTGAGAGAGGGTCTAACCAGAAGTGGTTGAAACCTCGAAGAAGACCAGAGGCCTAGTTGATGATCTGTGCAGTCAGAAAACCTCAATTGCTTACAAGTTTTTTTTTTTTTTTTTTGTGGTTTTTTTTTTTGTATGCAAGATCGAGGCTCGTGTAAGAGCTAAAAGTTTGTTTCTTACGCAATCTCCTACTTATATACATGTGCACACCTATGCACCTTCACACAAGCTGCTGTGCTTCATCGATTGCATCATCAAGCAGAAACGACAGTTAACTTGCAATCATTGATCATCACCATTCATCACCAAGTCTCGTCTCGTCTGTCTCGATCATCAATCTCGATCATCAGTCTCGATCATCAGTCTCGATCATCAGTCTCGATCATCAATCTCGATCATCACCAAGTCTCGATCATCACCAAGTCTCGATCATCACCAAGTCTCGATCATCACCAAGTCTCGGTCATCACCAAGTCTCGATCATCACCAAGTCTCGATCATCACCAAGTCTCGATCATCACCAAGTCTCGATCATCACCAAGTCTCGATCATCACCAAGTCTCGATCATCACCAAGTCTCGATCATCACCAAGTCTCGATCATCACCAAGTCTCGATCACCAAGTCTCGATCATCACCAAGTCTCGATCATCACCAAGTCTCGATCATCACCAAGTCTCGATCATCACCAAGTCTCGATCATCACCAAGTCTCGATCATCACCAAGTCTCGATCATCACCAAGTCTCGATCATCACCAAGTCTCGATCATCACCAAGTCTCGATCATCACCAAGTCTCGATCATCACCAAGTCTCGATCATCACCGTCTCGATCATCACCGTCTCGATCATCACCGAGTCTCGATCATCACCGAGTCTCGATCATCACCGAGTCTCGATCATCACCGAGTCTCGATCATCACCAAGTCTCGATCATCACCAAGTCTCGATCATCACCAAGTCTCGATCATCACCAAGTCTCGATCATCACCAAGTCTCGATCATCACCAAGTCTCGATCATCACCAAGTCTCGATCATCACCAAGTCTCGATCATCACCAAGTCTCGATCACCAAGTCTCGATCATCACCAAGTCTCGATCATCACCAAGTCTCGATCATCACCAAGTCTCGATCATCACCAAGTCTCGATCATCACCAAGTCTCGATCATCACCAAGTCTCGATCATCACCAAGTCTCGATCATCACCAAGTCTCGATCATCACCAAGTCTCGATCATCACCAAGTCTCGATCATCACCAAGTCTCGATCATCACCAAGTCTCGATCATCACCAAGTCTCGATCATCACCAAGTCTCGATCATCACCAAGTCTCGATCATCACCAAGTCTCGATCATCACCAAGTCTCGATCATCACCAAGTCTCGATCATCACCAAGTCTCGATCATCACCAAGTCTCGATCATCACCAAGTCTCGATCATCACCAAGTCTCGATCATCACCAAGTCTCGATCACCACCAAGTCTCGATCATCACCAAGTCTCGATCATCACCAAGTCTCGATCATCACCAAGTCTCGATCATCACCAAGTCTCGATCACCAAGTCTCGATCATCACCAAGTCTCGATCATCACCAAGTCTCGATCATCACCAAGTCTCGATCATCACCAAGTCTCGATCATCACCAAGTCTCGATCATCACCAAGTCTCGATCATCACCAAGTCTCGATCATCACCAAGTCTCGATCATCACCAAGTCTCGATCATCACCAAGTCTCGATCATCACCAAGTCTCGATCATCACCAAGTCTCGATCATCACCAAGTCTCGATCACCACCAAGTCTCGATCATCACCAAGTCTCGATCATCACCAAGTCTCGATCATCACCAAGTCTCGATCATCACCAAGTCTCGATCATCACCAAGTCTCGATCATCACCAAGTCTCGTCTGTGTGCAAAAGCCCTCGGTTTAGAATCATTCTCTGCATCACCCCTGGGATTATTGACCTTCTACAAAATGTGATACCAAAATGTACCAAGGACACGAATTTGTCCGCTTCATTAGCTCCTCGGTTTGTGCAGACCCGATTGTCAAATTTCCTTAAGTGAACAATAATTGCAATTGGCAATTAAAAACGGAGCCACCGTCACCGAACTCTGATGAATTTTCCCAGTTGAGTAACCACGGACGACACTTGAGTGAATAAACAACAACAACAAAAATCTTCCACTTTGGTAATTACCTCTGCCACCAAAGGTGGATGGAGGTAATGTTTTCACCCCTGTCTGTCTTTTTATCCTTTTGTCTGTCTGTCCGTTTGTGAACAAAATATCTCAACGTTGTGGACGGGTTCGGACGAAATTTGTCAGAGATGTAGCGTATGTGACATGGACGAAATGATTAGATTTTGGTGAAGATCCGGATTCGGATCCGGTTACTAGAATTTTTAAAGTGATGCTTCACCATTGGGAGATCGGGCCAAAACCGGTACATAGCAGGATATCTCAAAAAGTTATGGACGGATTTGGACAAAACGTCGTGGACCAGTTAGGTGTCTGACAAGGACAAATAGATTCGATTTTGGTGAAGATCTGAATCTGAATATGGATTCGGATATGAGAATTATTTAATTTTCCAATTGATTCTTCACCATTGGGAGATAGGGCCAAAAACGATAAATAGCAGGATATCTCAAAAAGTTATGGACGGATTTGGACAAAACGTCGTGGACCAGTTAGGTGTCTGACAACGACAAATAGATTCGATTTTGGTGAAGATCTGAATCTGAATATGGATTCGGATATGAGAATTATTTAATTTTCTAAGTGATTCTTCACCATTGGGAAATAGGGCCAAAAACGATAAATAGCAGGATATCTCAAAAAGTTATGGACGGATTTGGACAAAACGTCGTGGACCAGTTAGGTGTCTGACAACGACAAATAGATTCGATTTTGGTGAAGATCTGAATCTGAATATGGATTCGGATATGAGAATTATTTAATTTTCCAAGTGATTCTTCGCCATTGGGAGATAGGGCCAAAAACGATACATTGCGGGATATCTCAAAGAGTTATGGATGGATTTGGACGAAACTTGTTGGACAGGTTGTGTGTGTGTGACGAGGAAGAATCTTCAATTTTGATGAAGATCGAGATCTGGATCCGGCTAGTTGAATTTTTTTTAAAGTGATTCTTCATCATTGTGTGATATGGCCAACCAGGCGGAGGTATGCTCTCTACTGAGTGCTGTTCTAGTTTCCAATGCGATTCGAGTCGCCACACATGGTCACCTGATCGTAATACTGACAAGGAAATCAAGTCCTGGCTTCACGTAGGCAAGAGTACAACATCCTTGATGTGAGGGATCTCTTGGTCGCTCCTGTGAGATCGATCGGCTATCTCCGTGCTGCTGATCTGTCCAACCAGAACAGACTGGGGCAGCACAACAACAACAACTGACAAGCATTAAGTCTGAATTTCATCACCAAAAAGAGCAAGGAGTTGGAATTTGAGTCTGCTACCGTAACATAACTATTCTGTGGATATTACTTTTCACTAGGCCGCAACCACCAAGGAATAAAATGAACTTTTATCTGAAATACAATTCGGAGCGAGTTATCAAAGCTGAATAGTTTACGATGTACAAATAGCTGGACTTCAATAATGAAGCAAATGTGCTTAACCACAAGGTTGGAGAATAAGGTTGATCTTTTATTCACTGAAGGGATGCCTCAAAGCTAATGAAAGATGATTTCACAGAAACTGAAAAATTATCGGATCAGGGTGCTGTCGAAGGGGAAAGTGACGAAGGTGACCGCGTTCAAGACTTTCGATCAATCAAAAGGTGCCATGATTGCAGCATTCGAGGGTGGCTGTCGTACAGAGGGGAAGGACATTGTCATTTATTTCTAACATGAAAGCAATCATCAAGTGAACTTTTTATTGTTGTACCAACTCTACGCTCGTGGAAAGAATGGAACACATAATATAACAGAATGTGGGGGAAAGCGGGTGAACACATCAGCGTCAGGATAGGGGGGACACTTGGAAGGAGAATGGGGGAGGCATGTGCGTGTGCGCACGCGCATGTGCGTGACAATGCTAGACTGAAATCCTGTTTTTCTTGTTTGTCACCACGCGTGCTTCATGAAGATTCAAACAACTGTTACATCATTCCGGATTCCGTACAGGTCACCCACTATATGATCAACCTTGTTTTACAAATCCACACCATGGAAGTTTCACAGTTTCAGCCCATGAGGAATAAATGGAGAAGATTTATCTTGGAAGGACCGAGTTGTTTGCACTCACAATAGCCACTGTGAATGTATTGCTGAGATTATGGCAAACACGCCTTGAGGAGCACCAACTGAGATTATAATTTGGCTTTCTCCCTCCTCCTGGAAAAAGTAAACTTAAACATCTTGTTGAAATATAATTGATGGTTTTATTTGTATTGATACCACAAAACTTCCTTTATCAACTCTGCTCTTGGTTAGAATATCGTTATAGCCACATGACCAGTCTGGGAATGGCTGGATCACGTGGGCCATCAACCGACCACAGCTGCCAGTTGAGTTTTATGCCCCAAACCAGGGTTACAGGCCTTAAGTCCTGATACCTCGTCAAAGGACACTAAGCCGGCTGAGGGTTACGCGCTTGCACGTTGCGCCAGTCAGATGTATAACCGAGTGGCTGGTTTACAATGCACACACCATACCCTACTTTACTAAGCGCTGATCGCTTTTACCCAATTGTGCAGCTCAAGGGTGCCGATCGTGAAAACCCACCCACTTGTACAGCAAGAATGGTGGCCAAGCAGGAGTAACTGCTAACAGATTATTAAAATAAAATAAAAACATAGTAAATCCTTATTAATCAAATGCACAATAAACAACAAACAATATTACTGCAAATTACCCACAAAACGATGCCTAAATTACCCAAGAGACGCTGATTTCTTAACCGTTCTTATCTTGAGGCCCGTTCACTCACTGGACAAAAACACAGTACACTGAATACAAATAACAAACAATACAGAGAGGTCCATTTCAAACCCGGAGGAAAACTATGCAGGAGTCCGGACACAGTTAATGGCAGCTGTCTGGTGCAACCTGCTGTAAAAACTTTTCGAGCTCCATAATTGGGCCGTCCTCAAAGCCCTCTTTACTCAGGGGATTAAAAGTCCACAGCTCCGGTATACAGCGACTCTTCTTGCCCATCTCAGGCACTCTCCTCCAGCGTTCCCTCTCAGCTTTTACATCTCTCTCAAATGCAGCTGCCTCGCCCAACTGCCTCTGTGTTAGCTGCCTCGCCAACTGTGTCTCTCTGTGGCAGCTGCCTCGCCAACTGTCTCTCTCTGTGTCAGCTGCCTCACCAACTGTGTCTCTCTGTGGCAGCTGCCTCGCCAACTGTGTCTCTCTGTGTCAGCTGCCTCACCAACTGTGTCTCTCCGTGGCAGCTGCCTCGCCAACTGTGTCTCTCTGCGCCAGCTGCCTCACCGTGTCTCTCTGCGGCAGCTGCCTCGCCGTGTCTCTTTGCGTCAGCTGCCTCGCCGTGTCTCTCTGCGTCAGCTGCCTCGCCGTGTCTCTCTGCGTCAGCTGCCTCGCCGTGTCTCTCTGCGTCAGATGCCTCGCCGTGTCTCTCTGCGTCAGCTGCCTCGCCGTGTCTCTTTGCGTCAGCTGCCTCGCCGTGTCTCTCTGCGCCAGCTGCCTCGCCGTGTCTCTCTGCGTCAGCTGCCTCGCCGTGTCTCTCTGCGTCAGCTGCCTCGCCGTGTCTCTCTGCGTCAGCTGCCTCGCCGTGTCTCTCTGCATCAGCTGCCTCGCCGTGTCTCTCTGCGTCAGCTGCCTCGCCGTGTCTCTCTGCGTCAGCTGCCTCGCCGTGGCTCTCTGCGGCAGCTGCCTCGCCGTGTCTCTTTGCGTCAGCTGCCTCGCCGTGTCTCTCTGCGTCAGCTGCCTCGCCGTGTCTCTCTGCGTCAGCTGCCTCGCCGTGTCTCTTTGCGTCAGTTGCCTCGCCGTGTCTCTTTGCGTCAGCTGCCTCGCCGTGTCTCTCTGCGTCAGCTGCCTCGCCGTGTCTCTCTGCGTCAGCTGCCTCGCCGTGTCTCTCTGCGTCAGCTGCCTCGCCGTGGCTCTCTGCATCAGCTGCCTCGCCGTGTCTCTCTGCGCCAGCTGCCTCGCCGTGTCTCTCTGCGTCAGCTGCCTCGCCGTGTCTCTCTGCGTCAGCTGCCTCGCCGTGTCTCTCTGCGCCAGCTGCCTCACCGTGTCTCTCTGCGTCAGCTGCCTCGCCCTGTCTCTCTGCGGCAGCTGCCTCGCCGTGTCTCTGCGTCAGCTGCCTCACCGTGTCTCTCTGCATCAGCTGCCTCGCCGTGTCTCTCTGCGTCAGCTGCCTCGCCGTGTCTCTTTGCGTCAGCTGCCTCGCCGTGTCTCTCTGCGTCAGCTGCCTCGCCGTGTCTCTCTGCGTCAGATGCCTCGCCGTGTCTCTCTGCGTCAGCTGCCTCGCCGTGTCTCTCTGCGTCAGCTGCCTCGCCATGTCTCTCTGCGTCAGCTGCCTCGCCGTATCTCTCTGCGTCAGCTGCCTCGCTGTATCTCTCTGCGTCAGCTGCCTCGCCGTATCTCTCTGCGTCAGCTGCCTCGCCGTATCTCTCTGCGTCAGCTGCCTCGCCGTGTCTCTCTGCGTCAGCTGCCTCGCCGTGTCTCTCTGCGTCAGCTGCCTCGCCGTGTCTCTCTGCGGCAGCTGCCTCGCCGTGTCTCTCTGCGTCAGCTGCCTCGCCGTGTCTCTCTGCGTCAGCTGCCTCGCCGTGTCTCTCTGCGTCAGCTGCCTCGCCGTGTCTCTCTGCGTCAGCTGCCTCGCCGTGTCTCTCTGCGCCAGCTGCCTCGCCGTGTCTCTCTGCGTCAGCTGCCTCGCCGTGTCTCTCTGCGTCAGCTGCCTCGCCGTGTCTCTCTGCGCCAGCTGCCTCGCCGTGTCTCTCTGCGTCAGCTGCCTCGCCCTGTCTCTCTGCGGCAGCTGCCTCGCCGTGTCTCTTTGCGTCAGCTGCCTCGCCGTGTCTCTCTGCGTCAGCTGCCTCGCCGTGTCTCTCTGCGTCAGCTGCCTCGCCGTGTCTCTCTGCGTCAGCTGCCTCGCCGTATCTCTCTGCGTCAGCTGCCTCGCCGTATCTCTCTGCGTCAGCTGCCTCGCCGTATCTCTCTGCGTCAGCTGCCTCGCCGTATCTCCCTGCGTCAGCTGCCTCGCCGTATCTCTCTGCATCAGCTGCCTCGCCGTATCTCTCTGCGTCAGCTGCCTTGCCGTATCTCTCTGCGCCAGCTGCTTCACCGTGTCTCTGCATCAGCTGCCTCGCCGTATCTCTCTGTGTCAGCTTCCTTGCCATATCTCTCTGCATTAGCTGCCTCACCGTATGTCTCTGGGTCATCTCCCTCACCAAATATGTCTCTCTGTGTCAGCTGCCTCACCAACTGTGCCTCTCTGTGTCAACTGCCTCGCTTTACTGTGCCTGTCTGCGTTGGCTGCCTCGCTTTACTGTCGCTTTCTGCGTTTGATTCCATGCTTACTGTTCCTCTTTGTATTAGCTGCCTCGCCAACTGTGCTTCTGTCTTGCTCCCCCTCTTTTTCCAAGCAGCCGTTGATTGAACCGCATGCATGGTCAACTGGCAGTTCCATGCAGGGTTGTGTGAGCCCTTGTGGTGACATAACTGCAGACTTCTTCAATGCAGATTCGCCACACCTGCACATTTTCATGACTTAAACTGCAAAGCTCTTGTGTGGGCTTTGTAAAGACACGTGAACAGAATTTTTTTTTAAACATTAAAAATGCAAAACTAGAGGTTTGAATACAGGAGGACAAAACAGTAGCGTGGGGAAAACAAACATCTCACTTTATATATGCAATGAATATCTAGCGCACAAATAGGTCACACTTATCTAAACAAATGCTAAGAAATAACTATCATTTGACTAAACAGATTTATTAACTCTTCAAGATCATTCCCACAACACTATGTTTTCATATTGAAACTACAGCCTGGTTGTTTGAAGGTAGCTTTTAAGTCATTCAAAAATCCAATCTCGAATACGAATGTGCTTCATACGATCATCATTACCTCCGTCACCGAAGGTGTAAGAAGGTCATGTTTTCAACCCTGTCTGTTTGTCTGTCTGTGAGCAGAATATCTCGACAGGTCGTGGAATGATTCGGCCGAAACTTGGTGGACACGTTGTGTGTGACAATGACAAATTGATTCGATTTCGCTAAGGATCCAGATCTAGTTCGAGAATTTTTAAGTGATTCTTCACAATTGAGAGATCGGTCCAAAAACCACATACAGTACTTTAATAGCAAGATATTCCAAAAAAGTTGTGGATGGGTTATGACAAAAACTTGGTGGATGAGTTGGGTAGGTGCCAAGAACAAGCAGATTCCATTTTGGTTCCGGTCCGGATGCAGATCCGGCCTATCAGTGGGATACAAAACGTAAACTGTTCAACCCGGTGGATGAACGAGACCAGCTCTCTTCTACCAAGAGCTGGTCTCGTTCATTTATGTTTTACTTTAATTATTTTAGTACAAAATGATTGCAATTTTGAATTTATCAGCATTTTTTGGTGGAAGCAACTATGCATCGTCAACAATTGGTTGAAACACATTGGACGTCGACACTTGTTTCCGGTCCTTTCCTCTTAAGGGGATTTCAATTTGTTTGCCACGTCAGCGGTTTTTCTTCCACACTGGAATTGATGAACCATTTTTGGATGTTCCCTCAACCTATCTGCTAGATCATCTTCCTTCCACAGTCCTCTTCCAACTTGTTGTACACCTCCTCTTCCCTATCATTCCTCACCGTATCCACAGCTCTCCTTGCTGCCTTCTTCTTCTGCCCATACAGGTGCAGCAACCCCACATCTTGCTGCCTTCCTCTATCCTTGATCTTCTCTATTCTCTTCCAAACCGCCCTCTTTTCACCAACTGCCTTCGATACTTCTTCCGACCACCTGGTTTCTATCCCTCGACGATGCACCCTTTCCTGACATCCTTCCACACAACACTTTTGCAATTCCCCTTAATGCCTCTCCATACTTCAACTCCTTCTCCAAACCATCTGCTTCTTCGCTAAGTTTCTCATACCTGGCCTTCACCCTCTCCTTGTACTCTACGGTGACGTTTCCCCTACCCTTTCCCCACCTAATAACCTTCCGACCCCTGCTCTTAACCTCCCTTCTTTTCTTCATCTTCACCACAAACACCACAGGCTTGTGTTCGGTGGTTACATGCTCTCCCGCCACTGCCTTGCAATCCTTAACCCTCCACAGCTATCACTTCCAAATCCAGTTCTGTTCCGTGCTGTATGTTAAAATAATATAAATAAGATGAAATTTTAACAAAAAATGACCCCAAATAGTTCAGAGACCGATGTCGAGAATACTTTATTCTGGCCACCAGGGTCTGATACTGTCCTTCAGACATTAACAATCAAAGGTAAGAATCCAGTTGGTGTTGGACATTTTAAACTTTCCATTTTGGATGCCTTGTTGACGTCCATCGGAGGGACGGCACACGTATTGATGAATCACTCCACCTGTGAAACATTGGGATGCCAGGTTATATCTGGGTTGGGATTCAAACCCAGACTAGACAGCTTGGAGGTGAGTGTGCGAACCTCCTCGGCTCCTAGGACCTAGGCCATCCTCTCAGCCCGATTGGCGGTGCTAATGAATTGTCTTTTTGGCTGTGATCGCGCATATTTCACCTGCGGTCTCATCTCGTCCAAATCTAGTCCCCAATAGATCCGTGCCCTTTGATATTGCTGAATAATTCATTCACTGACCTAGCAGCACAGCGTGCATGCAAAAAAGCGAGATGGCGTGTCAAGTCATGCATCCATATACAATTGCATGTTTTCGTTTTTGATGATGAACTCTATTTATCCATGGTATATCTATTTGATTGCTGTGACTGGTTCTTTAAAATGTGCAATGAAGTACATTTTTATTCAAACGCATTCGTACCTGATGAATCACGTTTGTGGACGAGACGAATATGATGCTGGAAGTTTGAAACTATGAACGTTCGGATTATCTGGTTGTGGAGCGTTTTTATTAAGTTATTTATTTTGAAAAGCCTTCGACATGATGGTCACCCCCTTTTCCTGATGCACAAGCCAAATCTGAAGGTTCAGGCAAATGCCTTTTGGGTTTGGCACAGTGGTCCCCTTTTTGGCCAGGTTGCATGGGCCTTCTGCTTGAGGCCTTTGGTTCTAAAACCAACACGGGAGGGTTTGAGCCAAAGGTCGCAGATCGGAACCCTCTGTGTGTTTCATGTTCTTTATCGGCCAATTTGAGGTAAATCTCAACCCACCTCTGGAATTGGAATATGTAATACATTTTATCGCTTTAGCATGCATTTCTCGTTAACATTGACACATGAGCCATTGGTGTTAAAATCCTCATTTATTTCTATTTTTGCTCCATAAAAGGGTAAGTGTGGGAATTGCAATCCGTCGTTTTCAAAAAAACTTGTTGGTCCCTAACCACCCAAAGCCATTTTCTTTCAGATATGAGTGTGCACCAGCTCTTAATGAGTAGCGATTGGATTTCATTTGTTGGGTTTTTCACATTTGTTCTCATTCTAAGGTCGTGCCACTTGGTCAGTGTCATGTGTGTGCTTCGTAGTAGATTATTGCTTTCAGAAGAGGGATCCAAATAACTCTGTCAATCCAACAAACAACACTTGCTGATATATTAGATTGTAATTGTGTTGGAATGGATTGGAACGGACTGGAATGGAATTAGAAGTAAATTTTGGAAATAAAATTTTTGAAATTTGAAAAATAAATTTGAAAAAATAAAATTTCCAAAATTTCCAAAAATAACTATACTACTACTACTACTACTCTACTACTACTACTACTACTACTACTACCTACTACTACCACTACTACTACTACCACTACTCTTTACTACTACTACTTACACTACTACTTACTACTACTCCTACTACTACTCTACTACTACTCCTACTACTACTCCTACTCCTCCACCACCGCATCCTCCA
>NW_027618380.1:0-75000 GCF_964187855.1 Myxine glutinosa | reverse complement strand
TCGCACTTGTGTTGGTGCAGGAAACCACTTTTGCACTTGTATTAGTGTGGAAAAACCACTTTTCGCACTTGTGTTAGTGTTGAAAAACCACTTTTCGCATTTGTGTTGGTGCAGGAAACCACTTTTGCACTTGTATTGGTGTGGAAAAACCACTTTTTGCACTTGTGTTAGTGTTGAAAACCCACTTTTCGCACTTGTGTTAGTGTTGAAAAACCACTTTTCGCACTTGTGTTAGTGTTGAAAAACCACTTTTCGCACTTGTGTTGGTGCAGGAAACCACTTTTGAACTTGTATTAGTGTGGAAAAACCACTTTTCGCACTTGTGTTAGTGGTGAAAAACCACTTTTCGCACTTGTGTTAGTGTTGAAAAACCACTTTTCGCACCTGTGTTGGTGCAGGAAACCACTTTTGCACTTGTATTCGTGTGGAAAAACCACTTTTCGCACTTGTGTTAGTGTTGAAAAACCACTTTTCGCACTTGTGTTAGTGTTGAAAAACCACTTTTCGCACTTGTGTTAGTGTTGAAAAACCACTTTTCACACTTGTGTTGGTGCAGGACACCACTTTTGCACTTGTATTAGTGTGGAAAAACCACTTTTCGCACTTGTGTTAGTGTTGAAAAACCACTTTTCGCACTTGTGTTAGTGTTGAAAAACCACTTTTCGCACTTGTGTTGGTGCAGGAAACCACTTTTGGACTTGTATTAGTGTGGAAAAACCACTTTTCGCACTTGTGTTAGTGTTGAAAAACCACTTTTTGCACTTGTGTTAGTGTTGAAAAACCACTTTTCGCACTTGTGTCAGTGTTGAAAAACCACTTTTCGCACTTGTGTTAGTGTTGAAAAACCACTTTTCGCATTTGTGTTAGTGTTGAAAAACCACTTTTCGCACTTGTGTTAGTGTGGAAAAACCACTTTTCGCACTTGTGGTGGTGCAGGAAACCACTTTTGCACTTGTATTAGTGTGGAAAAAACACTTTTTGCACTTGTGATAGTGTTGAAAAACCACTTTTCGCACTTGTGTTAGTGTTGAAAAACCACTTTTCGCACTTGTGTTGGTGCAGGAAACCTCTTTTGCACTTGTATTAGTGTGGAAAAACCACTTTTCGCACTTGTGTTAGTGTTGAAAAACCACTTTTCGCACTTGTGTTAGTGTTGAAAAACCACTTTTCGCACTTGTGTGGTGCAGGAAACCACTTTTGCAGTTGTATTAGTGTGGAAAAAACACTTTTCGCACTTGTGTTAGTGTTGAAAAACCATTTTTCGCACTTGTGTTAGTGTTGAAAAACCACTTTTCGCACTTGTGTTAGTGTTAAAAAACCACTTTTCGCACTTGTGTTGGTGCAGGGAACCACTTTTGCACTTGTATTAGTGTGGAAAAAACACTTTTTGCACTTGTGATAGTGTTGAAAAATCACTTTTCGCACTTGTGTTAGTGTTGAAAAACCACTTTTCGCACTTGTGTTGGTGCAGGAAACCACTTTTGCACTTGTATTAGTGTGGAAAAACCACTTTTTGCACTTGTGTTAGTGTTGAAAAACTACTTTTTGCACTTGTGTCAGTGTTGAAAAACCACTTTTCGCACTTGTGTTAGTGTTGAAAAACCACTTTTCGCACTTGTGGTGGTGCAGGAAACCACTTTTGCACTTGTATTAGTGTGGAAAAAACACTTTTTGCACTTGTGATAGTGTTGAAAAACCACTTTTCGCACTTGTGTTAGTGTTGAAAAACCACTTTTCGCACTTGTGTTGGTGCAGGAAACCACTTTTGCACTTGTATTAGTGTGGAAAAACCACTTTTCGCACTTGTGTTAGTGTTGAAAAACCACTTTTCGCACTTGTGTTAGTGTTGAAAAACCACTTTTCGCACTTGTGTTAGTGTTGAAAAACCACTTTTCGCATTTGTGTGGTGCAGGAAACCACTTTTGCACTTGTATTAGTGTGGAAAAAACACTTTTCGCACTTGTGTTAGTGTTGAAAAACCATTTTTCGCACTTGTGTTAGTGTTGAAAAACCACTTTTCGCACTTGTGTTAGTGTTAAAAAACCACTTTTCGCACTTGTGTTGGTGCAGGGAACCTCTTTTGCACTTGTATTAGTGTGGAAAAAACACTTTTTGCACTTGTGATAGTGTTGAAAAATCACTTTTCGCACTTGTGTTAGTGTTGAAAAACCACTTTTCGCACTTGTGTTGGTGCAGGAAACCACTTTTGCACTTGTATTAGTGTGGAAAAACCACTTTTTGCACTTGTGTTAGTGTTGAAAAACCACTTTTCGCACTTGTGTTAGTGTTGAAAAACCACTTTTCGCACTTGTGTTGGTGCAGGAAACCACTTTTGCACTTGTTGTGGTGCAGGAAACCACTTTTGCACTTGTATTAGTGTGGAAAAAACACTTTTTGCACTTGTGATAGTGTTGAAAAACCACTTTTCGCACTTGTGTTAGTGTTGAAAAACCACTTTTCGCACTTGGGTTGGTGCAGGAAACCACTTTTGCACTTGTATTAGTGTGGAAAAACCACTTTTCGCACTTGTGTTAGTGTTGAAAAACCACTTTTCGCACTTGTGTTAGTGTTGAAAAACCACTTTTCGCACTTGTGTTAGTGTTGAAAAACCACGTTTCGCACTTGTGTTGGTGCAGTAAACCACTTTTGTACTTGCAGTAGTGTGGAAAAAACACTTTTCGCACTTGTGTTAGTGTTGAAAAACCACTTTTCGCACTTGGGTTAGTGTTGAAAAAACACTTTTCGCACTTGTGTTAGTGTTGAAAAACCAATTTTCGCACTTGGGTTAGTGTTGAAAGACCACTTTTCGCACTTGTGTTAGTGTTGAAAAACCACTTTTCGCACTTGTGTTGGTGCAGGAAACCACTTTTGCACTTGTATTAGTGTGGAAAAACCACTTTTTGCACTTGTGTTAGTGTTGAAAAACCACTTTTCGCACTTGTGTTAGTGTTGAAAAACCACTTTTCGCACTTGTGTTAGTGTTGAAAAACCACTTTTCGCACTTGTGTTGGTGCAGGAAACCACTTTTGCACTTGTATTAGTGTGGAAAAACCACTTTTTGCACTTGTGTTAGTGTTGAAAAACCACTTTTCGCACTTGTGTTAGTGTTGAAAAACCACTTTTCGCACTTGTGTTGGTGCAGGAAACCACTTTTGCACTTGTATTAGTGTGGAAAAAACACTTTTTGCACTTGTGATAGTGTTGAAAACCACTTTTCGCACTTGTGTTAGTGTTGAAAAACCACTTTTCGCACTTGTGTTGGTGCAGGAAACCACTTTTGCACTTGTATTAGTGTGGAAAACCACCTTTCGCACTTGTGTTAGTGTTGAAAAACCACTTTTCGCACTTGTGTTAGTGTTGAAAAACCACTTTTCGCACTTGTGTTGGTGCAGGAAACCACTTTTGCACTTGTATTAGTGTGGAAAAACCACCTTTCGCACTTGTGTTAGTGTTGAAAAACCACTTTTCGCACTTGTGTTAGAGTTGAAAAACCACTTTTCGCACTTGTGTTAGTGTTGAAAAACAACTTTTTGCACTTGTGTTGGTGCAGGAAACCACTTTTGCGCTTGTATTAGTGTGGAAAAAACACTTTTTGCACTTGTGTTAGTGTTGAAAAACCACTTTTTGCACTTGTGTTAGTGTTGAAAAACCACTTTTCGCACTTGTGTTAGTGTTGAAAAACCACTTTTCGCACTTGTGTTGGTGTTGAAAAACCACTTTTCGCACTTGTGTTAGTGTTGAAAAACCACTTTTCGCACTTGTGTTATTGTTGAAAAACCACTTTTCGCACTTGTGTTAGTGTTGAAAAACCACTTTTCGCACCTGTGTTGGTGCAGGAAACCACTTTAGCACTTGTATTAGTGTGGAAAAAACACTTTTTGCACTTGTGATAGTGTTGAAAAACCACTTTTCGCACTTGTGTTAGTGTTGAAAAACCACTTTTCGCACTTGTGTTAGTGTTGAAAAACCACTTTTCGCACTTGTGTTGGTGCAGGAAACCATTTTTGCACTTGTATTAGTGTGGAAAAACCACTTTTCGCACTTGTGTTAGTGTTGAAAACCCACTTTTCGCCCTTGTGTTAGTGTTGAAAAACCACTTTTCGCAGTTGTGTTAGTGTTGAAAAACTATTTTTCACACTTGTGTTGGTGCAGGAAACCACTTTTGAACTTGTATTAGTGTGGAAAAAACACTTTTTGCACTTGTGATAGTGTTGAAAAACCACTTTTCGCACTTGTTAGTGTTGAAAAACCACTTTTCGCACTTGTGTTGATGCAGGAAACCACTTTTGCACTTGTATTATTGTGGAAAACCACATTTCGCACTTGTGTTAGTGTTGAAAAACCACTTTTCGCACTTGTGTTAGTGTTGAAAAACCACTTTTCGCACTTGTGTTGGTGCAGGAAACCACTTTTTCACTTGTATTAGTGTGGAAAAACCACTTTTCGCACTTGTGTTAGTGTTGAAAAACCACTTTTCGCACTTGTGTTAGTGTTGAAAAACCACTTTTCGCACTTGTGTTGGTGCAGGAAACCACTTTTGCACTTGTATTAGTGTGGAAAAACCACTTTTCGCACTTGTGTTAGTGTTGAAAAACCACTTTTCGCACTTGTGTTAGTGTGGAAAAACCACTTTTCGCACTTGTGTTAGTGTTGAAAAACCACTTTTCGCACTTGTGTTGGTGCAGGAAACCACTTTTGCACTTGTATTAGTGTGGAAAAACCAGTTTTCGCACTTGTGTTATTGTTGAAAAACCACTTTTCGCACTTGTGTTAGTGTTAAAAAACCACTTTTCGCACCTTTGTTGGTGCAGGAAACCACTTTAGCACTTGTATTAGTGTGGAAAAACCACTTTTCGCACTTGTGTTAGTGTTGAAAAACCACTTTTCGCACTTGTGTTAGTGTTGAAAAACCACTTTTCGCACTTGTGTTGGTGCAGGAAACCACTTTTGCACTTGTATTAGTGTGGAAAAACCACTTTTTGCACTTGTGTTAGTGTTGAAAAACCACTTTTCGCACTTGTGTTAGTGTTGAAAAACCACTTTTCGCACTTGTGTTAGTGTTGAAAAACCACTTTTCGCACTTGTGTTGGTGCAGGAAACCACTTTTGCACTTGTATTAGTGTGGAAAAACCACTTTTTGCACTTGTGTTAGTGTTGAAAAACCACTTTTCGCACTTGTGTTAGTGTTGAAAAACCACTTTTCGCACTTGTGTTGGTGCAGGAAACCACTTTTGCACTTGTATTAGTGTGGAAAAAACACTTTTTGCACTTGTGATAGTGTTGAAAACCACTTTTCGCACTTGTGTTGGTGTTGAAAAACCACTTTTCGCACTTGTGTTGGTGCAGGAAACCACTTTTGCACTTGTATTAGTGTGGAAAACCACCTTTCGCACTTGTGTTAGTGTTGAAAAACCACTTTTCGCCCTTGTGTTAGTGTTGAAAAACCACTTTTCGCACCTGTGTTGGTGCAGGAAACCACTTTTGCACTTGTATTAGTGTGGAAAAACCACTTTTCGCACTTGTGTTGGTGTTGAAAAACCACTTTTCGCACTTGTGTTAGTGTTGAAAAACCACTTTTCGCACTTGTGTTGGTGCAGGAAACCACTTTTGCACTTGTATTAGTGTGGAAAAAGCACTTTTTGCACTTGTGATAGTGTTGAAAAACCACTTTTCGCACTTGTGTTGGTGCAGGAAACCACTTTTGCACTTGTATTAGTGTGGAAAAACCACCTTTCGCACTTGTGTTAGTGTTGAAAAACCACTTTTCGCACTTGTGTTAGAGTTGAAAAACCACTTTTCGCACTTGTGTTAGTGTTGAAAAACAACTTTTCGCACTTGTGTTGGTGCAGGAAACCACTTTTGCGCTTGTATTAGTGTGGAAAAAACACTTTTTGCACTTGTGTTAGTGTTGAAAAACCACTTTTTGCACTTGTGTTAGTGTTGAAAAACCACTTTTCGCACTTGTGTTAGTGTTGAAAAACCACTTTTCGCACTTGTGTTGGTGTTGAAAAACCACTTTTCGCACTTGTGTTAGTGTTGAAAAACCACTTTTCGCACTTGTGTTATTGTTGAAAAACCACTTTTCGCACTTGTGTTAGTTTTGAAAAACCACTTTTCCCACCTGTGTTGGTGCAGGAAACCACTTTAGCACTTGTATTAGTGTGGAAAAAACACTTTTTGCACTTGTGATAGTGTTGAAAAACCACTTTTCGCACTTGTGTTAGTGTTGAAAAACCACTTTTCGCACTTGTGTTGGTGCAGGAAACCACTTTTGCACTTGTATTAGTGTGGAAAACCACCTTTCGCACTTGTGTTAGTGTTGAAAAACCACTTTTCGCACTTGTGTTAGTGTTGAAAAACCACTTTTCGCACCTGTGTTGGTGCAGGAAACCACTTTTGCACTTGTATTAGTGTGGAAAAACCACTTTTCGCACTTGTGTTGGTGTTGAAAAACCACTTTTGCACTTGTATTAGTGTGGAAAAAGCACTTTTTGCACTTGTGATAGTGTTGAAAAACCACTTTTCGCACTTGTGTTGGTGCAGGAAACCACTTTTGCACTTGTATTAGTGTGGAAAAACCACCTTTTGCACTTGTGTTAGTGTTGAAAAACCACTTTTCGCACTTGTGTTAGAGTTGAAAAACCACTTTTCGCACTTGTGTTAGTGTTGAAAAACAACTTTTCGCACTTGTGTTGGTGCAGGAAACCACTTTTGCGCTTGTATTAGTGTGGAAAAAACACTTTTTGCACTTGTGTTAGTGTTGAAAAACCACTTTTTGCACTTGTGTTAGTGTTGAAAAACCACTTTTCGCACTTGTGTTATTGTTGAAAAACCACTTTTCGCACTTGTGTTAGTGTTGAAAAACCACTTTTCGCACCTGTGTTGGTGCAGGAAACCACTTTAGCACTTGTATTAGTGTGGAAAAAACACTTTTTGCACTTGTGATAGTGTTGAAAAACCACTTTTCGCACTTGTGTTGGTGCAGGAAACCACTTTTGCACTTGTATTAGTGTGGAAAAACCACCTTTTGCACTTGTGTTAGTGTTGAAAAACCACTTTTCGCACTTGTGTTAGAGTTGAAAAACCACTTTTCGCACTTGTGTTAGTGTTGAAAAACAACTTTTCGCACTTGTGTTGGTGCAGGAAACCACTTTTGCGCTTGTATTAGTGTGGAAAAAACACTTTTTGCACTTGTGTTAGTGTTGAAAAACCACTTTTTGCACTTGTGTTAGTGTTGAAAAACCACTTTTCGCACTTGTGTTATTGTTGAAAAACCACTTTTCGCACTTGTGTTAGTGTTGAAAAACCACTTTTCGCACCTGTGTTGGTGCAGGAAACCACTTTAGCACTTGTATTAGTGTGGAAAAAACACTTTTTGCACTTGTGATAGTGTTGAAAAACCACTTTTCGCACTTGTGTTAGTGTTGAAAAACCACTTTTCGCACTTGTGTTAGTGTTGAAAAACCACTTTTCGCACTTGTGTTGGTGCAGGAAACCACTTTTGCACTTGTATTAGTGTGGAAAAAACATTTTTCGCACTTGTGCTAGTGTTGAAAAACCACTTTTCGCACTTGTGTTAGTGTTGAAAAACCACTTTTCACACTTGTGTTGGTGCAGGAAACCACTTTTGCACTTGTATTAGTGTGGAAAAAACACTTTTTGCACTTGTGTTAGTGTTGAAAAACCACTTTTCGCACTTGTGTTAGTGTTGAAAAACCACTTTTCGCACTTGTGTTAGTGTTGAAAAACCACTTTTCGCACTTGTGTTGGTGCAGGAAACCACTTTTGCACTTGGATGAGTGTGGAAAAACCACTTTTCGCACTTGTGTTAGTGTTGAAAAACCACTTTTCGCACTTGTTAGTGTTGAAAAACCACATTTCGCACTTGTGTTGGTGCAGGAAACCATTTTTGCACTTGTATTAGTGTGGAAAAACCACTTTTCGCACTTGTGTTAGTGTTGAAAACCCACTTTTCGCCCTTGTGTTAGTGTTGAAAAACCACTTTTCGCAGTTGTGTTAGTGTTGAAAAACTATTTTTCGCACTTGTGTTGGTGCAGGAAACCACTTTTGAACTTGTATTAGTGTGGAAAAAACACTTTTTGCACTTGCGATAGTGTTGAAAAACCACTTTTCGCACTTGTTAGTGTTGAAAAACCACTTTTCGCACTTGTGTTGATGCAGGAAACCACTTTTGCACTTGTATTATTGTGGAAAACCACCTTTCGCACTTGTGTTAGTGTTGAAAAACCACTTTCCGCACTTGTGTTAGTGTTGAAAAACCACTTTTCGCACTTGTGTTGGTGCAGGAAACCACTTTTTTACTTGTATTAGTGTGGAAAACCACTTTTCGCACTTGTGTTAGTGTTGAAAAACCACTTTTCGCACTTGTGTTAGTGTTGAAAAACCACTTTTCGCACTTGTGTTGGTGCAGGAAACCACTTTTGCACTTGTATTAGTGTGGAAAAACCACTTTTCGCACTTGTGTTAGTGTTGAAAAACCACTTTTCGCACTTGTGTTAGTGTGGAAAAACCACTTTTCGCACTTGTGTTAGTGTTGAAAAACCACTTTTCGCACTGTGTTGGTGCAGGAAACCACTTTTGCACTTGTATTAGTGTGGAAAAACCAGTTTTCGCACTTGTGTTATTGTTGAAAAACCACTTTTCGCACTTGTGTTAGTGTTGAAAAACCACTTTTCGCACCTTTGTTGGTGCAGGAAACCACTTTAGCACTTGTATTAGTGTGGAAAAAACACTTTTTGCACTTGTGATAGTGTTGAAAAACCACTTTTCGCACTTGTGTTAGTGTTGAAAAACCACTTTTCGCACTTGTGTTAGTGTTGAAAAACCACTTTTCGCACTTGTGTTGGTGCAGGAAACCACTTTTGCACTTGTATTAGTGTGGAAAAAACATTTTTCGCACTTGTGTTAGTGTTGAAAAACCACTTTTCGCACTTGTGTTAGTGTTGAAAAACCACTTTTCGCACTTGTGTTAGTGTTGAAAAACCACTTTTCGCACTTGTGTTGGTGCAGGAAACCACTTTTGCACTTGTATTAGTGTGGAAAAACCACTTTTTGTGCTTGTGTTAGTGTTGAAAAACCACTTTTCGCACTTGTGTTAGTGTTGATAAACCACTTTTCGCACTTGTGTTAGTGTTGAAAAACCACTTTTCGCACTTGTGTTGGTGCAGGAAACCACTTTTGAACTTGCATTAGTGTGGAAAAACCACTTTTCGCACTTGTGTTAGTGGTGAAAAACCACTTTTCGCACTTGTGTTAGTGTTGAAAAACCACTTTTCGCACCTGTGTTGGTGCAGGAAACCACTTTTGCACTTGTGTTGGTGTTGAAAAACCACTTTTCGCACTTGTGTTAGTGTTGAAAAACCACTTTTCGCACTTGTGTTAGTGCAGGAAACCACTTTTGCACTAGTATTAGTGTGGAAAAAACACTTTTTGCACTTGTGATAGTGTTGAAAAACCACTTTTTGCACTTGTGTTAGTGTTGAAAAACCACTTTTCGCACTTGTGTTGGTGCAGGAAACCACTTTTGCACTTGTATTAGTGTGGAAAACCACCTTTCGCACTTGTGTTAGTGTTGAAAAACCACTTTTCGCACTTGTGTTAGTGTTGAAAAACCACTTTTCGCACCTGTGTTGGTGCAGGAAACCACTTTTGCACTTGTATTAGTGTGGAAAACCACTTTTCGCACTTGTGTTGGTGTTGAAAAACCACTTTTCGCACTTGTGTTAGTGTTGAAAAACCACTTTTCGCACTTGTGTTAGTGTTGAAAAACCACTTTTCGCACTTGTGTTAGTGCAGGAAACCACTTTTGCACTTGTATTAGTGTGGAAAAAACACTTTTTGCACTTGTGATAGTGTTGAAAAACCACTTTTTGCACTTGTGTTAGTGTTGAAAAACCACTTTTCGCACTTGTGTTGGTGCAGGAAACCACTTTTGCACTTGTATTAGTGTGGAAAACCACCTTTCGCACTTGTGTTAGTGTTGAAAAACCACTTTTCGCACTTGTGTTAGTGTTGAAAAACCACTTTTCGCACCTGTGTTGGTGCAGGAAACCACTTTTGCACTTGTATTAGTGTGGAAAACCACTTTTCGCACTTGTGTTGGTGTTGAAAAACCACTTTTCGCACTTGTGTTGGTGCAGGAAACCACTTTTGAACTCGTATTAGTGTGGAAAAACCACTTTTCGCACTTGTGTTAGTGTTGAAAAACCACTTTTCGCACTTGTGTTGGTGCAGGAAACCACTTTTGCACTTGTATTAGTGTGGAAAAACCACTTTTCGCACTTGTGTTAGTGTTGAAAAACCACTTTTCTTACTTGTGTTGGTGCAGGAAACCACTTTTGCACTTGTGTTAGTGTTGAAAAACCACTTTTCGCACTTGTGTTAGTGTTGAAAAACCACTTTTCGCACTTGTGTTGGTGCAGGAAACCACTTTTGCACTTGTATTAGTGTGGAAAAAACATTTTTCGCACTTGTGTTAGTGTTGAAAAACCACTTTTCGCACTTGTGTTAGTGTGGAAAAACCACTTTTCGCACTTGTGTTAGTGTTGAAAAACCACTTTTCGCACTTGTGTTAGTGTTGAAAAACCACTTTTCGCACTTGTGTTGGTGCAGGAAACCACTTTTGCACTTGTATTAGTGTGGAAAAACCACTTTTCGCACTTGTGTTAGTGTTGAAAAACCACTTTTCGCACTTGTGTTAGTGTTGAAAAACCACTTTTCGCAGTTGTGTTAGTGTTGAAAAACTACTTTTCGCACTTGTGTTGGTGCAGGAAACCACTTTTGAACTTGTATTAGTGTGGAAAAAACACTTTTTGCACTTGTGATAGTGTTGAAAAACCACTTTTCGCACTTGTGTTAGTGTTGAAAAACCACTTTTCGCACTTGTGTTGATGCAGGAAACCACTTTTGCACTTGTATTATTGTGGAAAACCACCTTTCGCACTTGTGTTAGTGTTGAAAAACCACTTTTCGCACTTGTGTTAGTGTTGAAAAACCACTTTTCGCACCTGTGTTGGTGCAGGAAACCACTTTTGCACTTGTATTAGTGTGGAAAAACCACTTTTCGCACTTGTGTTGGTGTTGAAAAACCACTTTTCACACTTGTGTTAGTGTTGAAAAACCACTTTTCGCACTTGTGTTGGTGCAGGAAACCACTTTTGCACTTGTATTAGTGTGGAAAAAACACTTTTTGCACTTGTGATAGTGTTGAAAAACCACTTTTCGCACTTGTGTTAGTGTTGAAAAACCACTTTTCGCACTTGTGTTGGTGCAGGAAACCACTTTTGCACTTGTATTGGTGTGGAAAAACCACCTTTCGCACTTGTGTTAGTGTTGAAAAACCACTTTTCGCACTTGTGTTAGAGTTGAAAAACCACTTTTCGCACTTGTGTTAGTGTTGAAAAACCACTTTTCGCACTTGTGTTGGTGCAGGAAACCACTTTTGCGCTTGTATTAGTGTGGAAAAAACACTTTTTGCACTTGTGTTAGTGTTGAAAAACCACTTTTTGCACTTGTGTTAGTGTTGAAAAACCACTTTTCGCACTTGTGTTAGTGTTGAAAAACCACTTTTCGCACTTGTGTTGGTGCAGGAAACCACTTTTGCACTTGTATTAGTGTGGAAAAACCACTTTTTGCACTTGTATTAGTGTGGAAAAAGCACTTTTTGCACTTGTGATAGTGTTGAAAAACCACTTTTCGCACTTGTGTTGGTGCAGGAAACCACTTTTGCACTTGTATTAGTGTGGAAAAACCACCTTTCGCACTTGTGTTAGTGTTGAAAAACCACTTTTCGCACTTGTGTTAGAGTTGAAAAACCACTTTTCGCACTTGTGTTAGTGTTGAAAAACAACTTTTCGCACTTGTGTTGGTGCAGGAAACCACTTTTGCGCTTGTATTAGTGTGGAAAAAACACTTTTTGCCCTTGTGTTAGTGTTGAAAAACCACTTTTTGCACTTGTGTTAGTGTTGAAAAACCACTTTTCGCACTTGTGTTAGTGTTGAAAAACCACTTTTCGCACTTGTGTTGGTGTTGAAAAACCACTTTTCGCACTTGTGTTAGTGTTGAAAAACCACTTTTCGCACTTGTGTTATTGTTGAAAAACCACTTTTCGCACTTGTGTTAGTTTTGAAAAACCACTTTTCGCACCTGTGTTGGTGCAGGAAACCACTTTAGCACTTGTATTAGTGTGGAAAAAACACTTTTTGCACTTGTGATAGTGTTGAAAAACCACTTTTCGCACTTGTGTTAGTGTTGAAAAACCACTTTTCGCACTTGTGTTGGTGCAGGAAACCACTTTTGCACTTGTATTAGTGTGGAAAACCACCTTTCGCACTTGTGTTAGTGTTGAAAAACCACTTTTCGCACTTGTGTTAGTGTTGAAAAACCACTTTGCGCACCTGTGTTGGTGCAGGAAACCACTTTTGCACTTGTATTAGTGTGGAAAAACCACTTTTCGCACTTGTGTTGGTGTTGAAAAACCACTTTTGCACTTGTATTAGTGTGGAAAAAGCACTTTTTGCACTTGTGATAGTGTTGAAAAACCACTTTTCGCACTTGTGTTGGTGCAGGAAACCACTTTTGCACTTGTATTAGTGTGGAAAAACCACCTTTTGCACTTGTGTTAGTGTTGAAAAACCACTTTTCGCACTTGTGTTAGAGTTGAAAAACCACTTTTCGCACTTGTGTTAGTGTTGAAAAACAACTTTTCGCACTTGTGTTGTTGCAGGAAACCACTTTTGCGCTTGTATTAGTGTGGAAAAAACACTTTTTGCACTTGTGTTAGTGTTGAAAAACCACTTTTTGCACTTGTGTTAGTGTTGAAAAACCACTTTTCGCACTTGTGTTATTGTTGAAAAACCACTTTTCGCACTTGTGTTAGTGTTGAAAAACCACTTTTCGCACCTGTGTTGGTGCAGGAAACCACTTTAGCACTTGTATTAGTGTGGAAAAAACACTTTTTGCACTTGTGATAGTGTTGAAAAACCACTTTTCGCACTTGTGTTGGTGCAGGAAACCACTTTTGCACTTGTATTAGTGTGGAAAAACCACCTTTTGCACTTGTGTTAGTGTTGAAAAACCACTTTTCGCACTTGTGTTAGAGTTGAAAAACCACTTTTCGCACTTGTGTTAGTGTTGAAAAACAACTTTTCGCACTTGTGTTGGTGCAGGAAACCACTTTTGCGCTTGTATTAGTGTGGAAAAAACACTTTTTGCACTTGTGTTAGTGTTGAAAAACCACTTTTTGCACTTGTGTTAGTGTTGAAAAACAACTTTTCGCACTTGTGTTGGTGCAGGAAACCATTTTTGCACTTGTATTAGTGTGGAAAAACCACTTTTCGCACTTGTGTTAGTGTTGAAAACCCACTTTTCGCCCTTGTGTTAGTGTTGAAAAACCACTTTTCGCAGTTGTGTTAGTGTTGAAAAACTATTTTTCACACTTGTGTTGGTGCAGGAAACCACTTTTGAACTTGTATTAGTGTGGAAAAAACACTTTTTGCACTTGTGATAGTGTTGAAAAACCACTTTTCGCACTTGTTAGTGTTGAAAAACCACTTTTCGCACTTGTGTTGATGCAGGAAACCACTTTTGCACTTGTATTATTGTGGAAAACCACATTTCGCACTTGTGTTAGTGTTGAAAAACCACTTTTCGCACTTGTGTTAGTGTTGAAAAACCACTTTTCGCACTTGTGTTGGTGCAGGAAACCACTTTTTCACTTGTATTAGTGTGGAAAAACCACTTTTCGCACTTGTGTTAGTGTTGAAAAACCACTTTTCGCACTTGTGTTAGTGTTGAAAAACCACTTTTCGCACTTGTGTTGGTGCAGGAAACCACTTTTGCACTTGTATTAGTGTGGAAAAACCACTTTTCGCACTTGTGTTAGTGTTGAAAAACCACTTTTCGCACTTGTGTTAGTGTGGAAAAACCACTTTTCGCACTTGTGTTAGTGTTGAAAAACCACTTTTCGCACTTGTGTTGGTGCAGGAAACCACTTTTGCACTTGTATTAGTGTGGAAAAACCAGTTTTCGCACTTGTGTTATTGTTGAAAAACCACTTTTCGCACTTGTGTTAGTGTTAAAAAACCACTTTTCGCACCTTTGTTGGTGCAGGAAACCACTTTAGCACTTGTATTAGTGTGGAAAAACCACTTTTCGCACTTGTGTTAGTGTTGAAAAACCACTTTTCGCACTTGTGTTAGTGTTGAAAAACCACTTTTCGCACTTGTGTTGGTGCAGGAAACCACTTTTGCACTTGTATTAGTGTGGAAAAACCACTTTTTGCACTTGTGTTAGTGTTGAAAAACCACTTTTCGCACTTGTGTTAGTGTTGAAAAACCACTTTTCGCACTTGTGTTAGTGTTGAAAAACCACTTTTCGCACTTGTGTTGGTGCAGGAAACCACTTTTGCACTTGTATTAGTGTGGAAAAACCACTTTTTGCACTTGTGTTAGTGTTGAAAAACCACTTTTCGCACTTGTGTTAGTGTTGAAAAACCACTTTTCGCACTTGTGTTGGTGCAGGAAACCACTTTTGCACTTGTATTAGTGTGGAAAAAACACTTTTTGCACTTGTGATAGTGTTGAAAACCACTTTTCGCACTTGTGTTGGTGTTGAAAAACCACTTTTCGCACTTGTGTTGGTGCAGGAAACCACTTTTGCACTTGTATTAGTGTGGAAAACCACCTTTCGCACTTGTGTTAGTGTTGAAAAACCACTTTTCGCCCTTGTGTTAGTGTTGAAAAACCACTTTTCGCACCTGTGTTGGTGCAGGAAACCACTTTTGCACTTGTATTAGTGTGGAAAAACCACTTTTCGCACTTGTGTTGGTGTTGAAAAACCACTTTTCGCACTTGTGTTAGTGTTGAAAAACCACTTTTCGCACTTGTGTTGGTGCAGGAAACCACTTTTGCACTTGTATTAGTGTGGAAAAAGCACTTTTTGCACTTGTGATAGTGTTGAAAAACCACTTTTCGCACTTGTGTTGGTGCAGGAAACCACTTTTGCACTTGTATTAGTGTGGAAAAACCACCTTTCGCACTTGTGTTAGTGTTGAAAAACCACTTTTCGCACTTGTGTTAGAGTTGA
This sequence comes from Myxine glutinosa, assembly GCF_964187855.1. Taxonomy (NCBI): domain Eukaryota; kingdom Metazoa; phylum Chordata; class Myxini; order Myxiniformes; family Myxinidae; genus Myxine; species Myxine glutinosa. Next base: position 59,895 of record NW_027618380.1, on the reverse strand, counting down.
AAAACCACTTTTCGCACTTGTGTTAGTGTTGAAAAACAACTTTTCGCACTTGTGTTGGTGCAGGAAACCACTTTTGCGCTTGTATTAGTGTGGAAAAAACACTTTTTGCACTTGTGTTAGTGTTGAAAAACCACTTTTTGCACTTGTGTTAGTGTTGAAAAACCACTTTTCGCACTTGTGTTAGTGTTGAAAAACCACTTTTCGCACTTGTGTTGGTGTTGAAAAACCACTTTTCGCACTTGTGTTAGTGTTGAAAAACCACTTTTCGCACTTGTGTTAGTGTTGAAAAACCACTTTTCGCACTTGTGTTATTGTTGAAAAACCACTTTTCGCACTTGTGTTAGTTTTGAAAAACCACTTTTCCCACCTGTGTTGGTGCAGGAAACCACTTTAGCACTTGTATTAGTGTGGAAAAAACACTTTTTGCACTTGTGATAGTGTTGAAAAACCACTTTTCGCACTTGTGTTAGTGTTGAAAAACCACTTTTCGCACTTGTGTTGGTGCAGGAAACCACTTTTGCACTTGTATTAGTGTGGAAAACCACCTTTCGCACTTGTGTTAGTGTTGAAAAACCACTTTTCGCACTTGTGTTAGTGTTGAAAAACCACTTTTCGCACCTGTGTTGGTGCAGGAAACCACTTTTGCACTTGTATTAGTGTGGAAAAACCACTTTTCGCACTTGTGTTGGTGTTGAAAAACCACTTTTGCACTTGTATTAGTGTGGAAAAAGCACTTTTTGCACTTGTGATAGTGTTGAAAAACCACTTTTCGCACTTGTGTTGGTGCAGGAAACCACTTTTGCACTTGTATTAGTGTGGAAAAACCACCTTTTGCACTTGTGTTAGTGTTGAAAAACCACTTTTCGCACTTGTGTTAGAGTTGAAAAACCACTTTTCGCACTTGTGTTAGTGTTGAAAAACAACTTTTCGCACTTGTGTTGGTGCAGGAAACCACTTTTGCGCTTGTATTAGTGTGGAAAAAACACTTTTTGCACTTGTGTTAGTGTTGAAAAACCACTTTTTGCACTTGTGTTAGTGTTGAAAAACCACTTTTCGCACTTGTGTTATTGTTGAAAAACCACTTTTCGCACTTGTGTTAGTGTTGAAAAACCACTTTTCGCACCTGTGTTGGTGCAGGAAACCACTTTAGCACTTGTATTAGTGTGGAAAAAACACTTTTTGCACTTGTGATAGTGTTGAAAAACCACTTTTCGCACTTGTGTTGGTGCAGGAAACCACTTTTGCACTTGTATTAGTGTGGAAAAACCACCTTTTGCACTTGTGTTAGTGTTGAAAAACCACTTTTCGCACTTGTGTTAGAGTTGAAAAACCACTTTTCGCACTTGTGTTAGTGTTGAAAAACAACTTTTCGCACTTGTGTTGGTGCAGGAAACCACTTTTGCGCTTGTATTAGTGTGGAAAAAACACTTTTTGCACTTGTGTTAGTGTTGAAAAACCACTTTTTGCACTTGTGTTAGTGTTGAAAAACCACTTTTCGCACTTGTGTTATTGTTGAAAAACCACTTTTCGCACTTGTGTTAGTGTTGAAAAACCACTTTTCGCACCTGTGTTGGTGCAGGAAACCACTTTAGCACTTGTATTAGTGTGGAAAAAACACTTTTTGCACTTGTGATAGTGTTGAAAAACCACTTTTCGCACTTGTGTTAGTGTTGAAAAACCACTTTTCGCACTTGTGTTAGTGTTGAAAAACCACTTTTCGCACTTGTGTTGGTGCAGGAAACCACTTTTGCACTTGTATTAGTGTGGAAAAAACATTTTTCGCACTTGTGCTAGTGTTGAAAAACCACTTTTCGCACTTGTGTTAGTGTTGAAAAACCACTTTTCACACTTGTGTTGGTGCAGGAAACCACTTTTGCACTTGTATTAGTGTGGAAAAAACACTTTTTGCACTTGTGTTAGTGTTGAAAAACCACTTTTCGCACTTGTGTTAGTGTTGAAAAACCACTTTTCGCACTTGTGTTAGTGTTGAAAAACCACTTTTCGCACTTGTGTTGGTGCAGGAAACCACTTTTGCACTTGGATGAGTGTGGAAAAACCACTTTTCGCACTTGTGTTAGTGTTGAAAAACCACTTTTCGCACTTGTTAGTGTTGAAAAACCACATTTCGCACTTGTGTTGGTGCAGGAAACCATTTTTGCACTTGTATTAGTGTGGAAAAACCACTTTTCGCACTTGTGTTAGTGTTGAAAACCCACTTTTCGCCCTTGTGTTAGTGTTGAAAAACCACTTTTCGCAGTTGTGTTAGTGTTGAAAAACTATTTTTCGCACTTGTGTTGGTGCAGGAAACCACTTTTGAACTTGTATTAGTGTGGAAAAAACACTTTTTGCACTTGTGATAGTGTTGAAAAACCACTTTTCGCACTTGTTAGTGTTGAAAAACCACTTTTCGCACTTGTGTTGATGCAGGAAACCACTTTTGCACTTGTATTATTGTGGAAAACCACCTTTCGCACTTGTGTTAGTGTTGAAAAACCACTTTCCGCACTTGTGTTAGTGTTGAAAAACCACTTTTCGCACTTGTGTTGGTGCAGGAAACCACTTTTTTACTTGTATTAGTGTGGAAAACCACTTTTCGCACTTGTGTTAGTGTTGAAAAACCACTTTTCGCACTTGTGTTAGTGTTGAAAAACCACTTTTCGCACTTGTGTTGGTGCAGGAAACCACTTTTGCACTTGTATTAGTGTGGAAAAACCACTTTTCGCACTTGTGTTAGTGTTGAAAAACCACTTTTCGCACTTGTGTTAGTGTGGAAAAACCACTTTTCGCACTTGTGTTAGTGTTGAAAAACCACTTTTCGCACTGTGTTGGTGCAGGAAACCACTTTTGCACTTGTATTAGTGTGGAAAAACCAGTTTTCGCACTTGTGTTATTGTTGAAAAACCACTTTTCGCACTTGTGTTAGTGTTGAAAAACCACTTTTCGCACCTTTGTTGGTGCAGGAAACCACTTTAGCACTTGTATTAGTGTGGAAAAAACACTTTTTGCACTTGTGATAGTGTTGAAAAACCACTTTTCGCACTTGTGTTAGTGTTGAAAAACCACTTTTCGCACTTGTGTTAGTGTTGAAAAACCACTTTTCGCACTTGTGTTGGTGCAGGAAACCACTTTTGCACTTGTATTAGTGTGGAAAAAACATTTTTCGCACTTGTGTTAGTGTTGAAAAACCACTTTTCGCACTTGTGTTAGTGTTGAAAAACCACTTTTCGCACTTGTGTTAGTGTTGAAAAACCACTTTTCGCACTTGTGTTGGTGCAGGAAACCACTTTTGCACTTGTATTAGTGTGGAAAAACCACTTTTTGTGCTTGTGTTAGTGTTGAAAAACCACTTTTCGCACTTGTGTTAGTGTTGATAAACCACTTTTCGCACTTGTGTTAGTGTTGAAAAACCACTTTTCGCACTTGTGTTGGTGCAGGAAACCACTTTTGAACTTGCATTAGTGTGGAAAAACCACTTTTCGCACTTGTGTTAGTGGTGAAAAACCACTTTTCGCACTTGTGTTAGTGTTGAAAAACCACTTTTCGCACCTGTGTTGGTGCAGGAAACCACTTTTGCACTTGTGTTGGTGTTGAAAAACCACTTTTCGCACTTGTGTTAGTGTTGAAAAACCACTTTTCGCACTTGTGTTAGTGCAGGAAACCACTTTTGCACTAGTATTAGTGTGGAAAAAACACTTTTTGCACTTGTGATAGTGTTGAAAAACCACTTTTTGCACTTGTGTTAGTGTTGAAAAACCACTTTTCGCACTTGTGTTGGTGCAGGAAACCACTTTTGCACTTGTATTAGTGTGGAAAACCACCTTTCGCACTTGTGTTAGTGTTGAAAAACCACTTTTCGCACTTGTGTTAGTGTTGAAAAACCACTTTTCGCACCTGTGTTGGTGCAGGAAACCACTTTTGCACTTGTATTAGTGTGGAAAACCACTTTTCGCACTTGTGTTGGTGTTGAAAAACCACTTTTCGCACTTGTGTTAGTGTTGAAAAACCACTTTTCGCACTTGTGTTAGTGTTGAAAAACCACTTTTCGCACTTGTGTTAGTGCAGGAAACCACTTTTGCACTTGTATTAGTGTGGAAAAAACACTTTTTGCACTTGTGATAGTGTTGAAAAACCACTTTTTGCACTTGTGTTAGTGTTGAAAAACCACTTTTCGCACTTGTGTTGGTGCAGGAAACCACTTTTGCACTTGTATTAGTGTGGAAAACCACCTTTCGCACTTGTGTTAGTGTTGAAAAACCACTTTTCGCACTTGTGTTAGTGTTGAAAAACCACTTTTCGCACCTGTGTTGGTGCAGGAAACCACTTTTGCACTTGTATTAGTGTGGAAAACCACTTTTCGCACTTGTGTTGGTGTTGAAAAACCACTTTTCGCACTTGTGTTGGTGCAGGAAACCACTTTTGAACTCGTATTAGTGTGGAAAAACCACTTTTCGCACTTGTGTTAGTGTTGAAAAACCACTTTTCGCACTTGTGTTGGTGCAGGAAACCACTTTTGCACTTGTATTAGTGTGGAAAAACCACTTTTCGCACTTGTGTTAGTGTTGAAAAACCACTTTTCTTACTTGTGTTGGTGCAGGAAACCACTTTTGCACTTGTGTTAGTGTTGAAAAACCACTTTTCGCACTTGTGTTAGTGTTGAAAAACCACTTTTCGCACTTGTGTTGGTGCAGGAAACCACTTTTGCACTTGTATTAGTGTGGAAAAAACATTTTTCGCACTTGTGTTAGTGTTGAAAAACCACTTTTCGCACTTGTGTTAGTGTGGAAAAACCACTTTTCGCACTTGTGTTAGTGTTGAAAAACCACTTTTCGCACTTGTGTTAGTGTTGAAAAACCACTTTTCGCACTTGTGTTGGTGCAGGAAACCACTTTTGCACTTGTATTAGTGTGGAAAAACCACTTTTCGCACTTGTGTTAGTGTTGAAAAACCACTTTTCGCACTTGTGTTAGTGTTGAAAAACCACTTTTCGCAGTTGTGTTAGTGTTGAAAAACTACTTTTCGCACTTGTGTTGGTGCAGGAAACCACTTTTGAACTTGTATTAGTGTGGAAAAAACACTTTTTGCACTTGTGATAGTGTTGAAAAACCACTTTTCGCACTTGTGTTAGTGTTGAAAAACCACTTTTCGCACTTGTGTTGATGCAGGAAACCACTTTTGCACTTGTATTATTGTGGAAAACCACCTTTCGCACTTGTGTTAGTGTTGAAAAACCACTTTTCGCACTTGTGTTAGTGTTGAAAAACCACTTTTCGCACCTGTGTTGGTGCAGGAAACCACTTTTGCACTTGTATTAGTGTGGAAAAACCACTTTTCGCACTTGTGTTGGTGTTGAAAAACCACTTTTCACACTTGTGTTAGTGTTGAAAAACCACTTTTCGCACTTGTGTTGGTGCAGGAAACCACTTTTGCACTTGTATTAGTGTGGAAAAAACACTTTTTGCACTTGTGATAGTGTTGAAAAACCACTTTTCGCACTTGTGTTAGTGTTGAAAAACCACTTTTCGCACTTGTGTTGGTGCAGGAAACCACTTTTGCACTTGTATTGGTGTGGAAAAACCACCTTTCGCACTTGTGTTAGTGTTGAAAAACCACTTTTCGCACTTGTGTTAGAGTTGAAAAACCACTTTTCGCACTTGTGTTAGTGTTGAAAAACCACTTTTCGCACTTGTGTTGGTGCAGGAAACCACTTTTGCGCTTGTATTAGTGTGGAAAAAACACTTTTTGCACTTGTGTTAGTGTTGAAAAACCACTTTTTGCACTTGTGTTAGTGTTGAAAAACCACTTTTCGCACTTGTGTTAGTGTTGAAAAACCACTTTTCGCACTTGTGTTGGTGCAGGAAACCACTTTTGCACTTGTATTAGTGTGGAAAAACCACTTTTTGCACTTGTATTAGTGTGGAAAAAGCACTTTTTGCACTTGTGATAGTGTTGAAAAACCACTTTTCGCACTTGTGTTGGTGCAGGAAACCACTTTTGCACTTGTATTAGTGTGGAAAAACCACCTTTCGCACTTGTGTTAGTGTTGAAAAACCACTTTTCGCACTTGTGTTAGAGTTGAAAAACCACTTTTCGCACTTGTGTTAGTGTTGAAAAACAACTTTTCGCACTTGTGTTGGTGCAGGAAACCACTTTTGCGCTTGTATTAGTGTGGAAAAAACACTTTTTGCCCTTGTGTTAGTGTTGAAAAACCACTTTTTGCACTTGTGTTAGTGTTGAAAAACCACTTTTCGCACTTGTGTTAGTGTTGAAAAACCACTTTTCGCACTTGTGTTGGTGTTGAAAAACCACTTTTCGCACTTGTGTTAGTGTTGAAAAACCACTTTTCGCACTTGTGTTATTGTTGAAAAACCACTTTTCGCACTTGTGTTAGTTTTGAAAAACCACTTTTCGCACCTGTGTTGGTGCAGGAAACCACTTTAGCACTTGTATTAGTGTGGAAAAAACACTTTTTGCACTTGTGATAGTGTTGAAAAACCACTTTTCGCACTTGTGTTAGTGTTGAAAAACCACTTTTCGCACTTGTGTTGGTGCAGGAAACCACTTTTGCACTTGTATTAGTGTGGAAAACCACCTTTCGCACTTGTGTTAGTGTTGAAAAACCACTTTTCGCACTTGTGTTAGTGTTGAAAAACCACTTTGCGCACCTGTGTTGGTGCAGGAAACCACTTTTGCACTTGTATTAGTGTGGAAAAACCACTTTTCGCACTTGTGTTGGTGTTGAAAAACCACTTTTGCACTTGTATTAGTGTGGAAAAAGCACTTTTTGCACTTGTGATAGTGTTGAAAAACCACTTTTCGCACTTGTGTTGGTGCAGGAAACCACTTTTGCACTTGTATTAGTGTGGAAAAACCACCTTTTGCACTTGTGTTAGTGTTGAAAAACCACTTTTCGCACTTGTGTTAGAGTTGAAAAACCACTTTTCGCACTTGTGTTAGTGTTGAAAAACAACTTTTCGCACTTGTGTTGTTGCAGGAAACCACTTTTGCGCTTGTATTAGTGTGGAAAAAACACTTTTTGCACTTGTGTTAGTGTTGAAAAACCACTTTTTGCACTTGTGTTAGTGTTGAAAAACCACTTTTCGCACTTGTGTTATTGTTGAAAAACCACTTTTCGCACTTGTGTTAGTGTTGAAAAACCACTTTTCGCACCTGTGTTGGTGCAGGAAACCACTTTAGCACTTGTATTAGTGTGGAAAAAACACTTTTTGCACTTGTGATAGTGTTGAAAAACCACTTTTCGCACTTGTGTTGGTGCAGGAAACCACTTTTGCACTTGTATTAGTGTGGAAAAACCACCTTTTGCACTTGTGTTAGTGTTGAAAAACCACTTTTCGCACTTGTGTTAGAGTTGAAAAACCACTTTTCGCACTTGTGTTAGTGTTGAAAAACAACTTTTCGCACTTGTGTTGGTGCAGGAAACCACTTTTGCGCTTGTATTAGTGTGGAAAAAACACTTTTTGCACTTGTGTTAGTGTTGAAAAACCACTTTTTGCACTTGTGTTAGTGTTGAAAAACCACTTTTCGCACTTGTGTTATTGTTGAAAAACCACTTTTCGCACTTGTGTTAGTGTTGAAAAACCACTTTTCGCACCTGTGTTGGTGCAGGAAACCACTTTAGCACTTGTATTAGTGTGGAAAAAACACTTTTTGCACTTGTGATAGTGTTGAAAAACCACTTTTCGCACTTGTGTTAGTGTTGAAAAACCACTTTTCGCACTTGTGTTAGTGTTGAAAAACCACTTTTCGCACTTGTGTTGGTGCAGGAAACCACTTTTGCACTTGTATTAGTGTGGAAAAAACACTTTTTGCACTTGTGTTAGTGTTGAAAAACCACTTTTCGCACTTGTGTTAGTGTTGAAAAACCACTTTTCGCACTTGTGTTAGTGTTGAAAAACCACTTTTCGCACTTGTGTTGGTGCAGGAAACCACTTTTGCACTTGGATGAGTGTGGAAAAACCACTTTTCGCACTTGTGTTAGTGTTGAAAAACCACTTTTCGCACTTGTTAGTGTTGAAAAACCACATTTCGCACTTGTGTTGGTGCAGGAAACCATTTTTGCACTTGTATTAGTGTGGAAAAACCACTTTTCGCACTTGTGTTAGTGTTGAAAACCCACTTTTCGCCCTTGTGTTAGTGTTGAAAAACCACTTTTCGCAGTTGTGTTAGTGTTGAAAAACTATTTTTCGCACTTGTGTTGGTGCAGGAAACCACTTTTGAACTTGTATTAGTGTGGAAAAAACACTTTTTGCACTTGTGATAGTGTTGAAAAACCACTTTTCGCACTTGTTAGTGTTGAAAAACCACTTTTCGCACTTGTGTTGATGCAGGAAACCACTTTTGCACTTGTATTATTGTGGAAAACCACCTTTCGCACTTGTGTTAGTGTTGAAAAACCACTTTTCGCACTTGTGTTAGTGTTGAAAAACCACTTTTCGCACTTGTGTTGGTGCAGGAAACCACTTTTTTACTTGTATTAGTGTGGAAAACCACTTTTCGCACTTGTGTTAGTGTTGAAAAACCACTTTTCGCACTTGTGTTAGTGTTGAAAAACCACTTTTCGCACTTGTGTTGGTGCAGGAAACCACTTTTGCACTTGTATTAGTGTGGAAAAACCACTTTTCGCACTTGTGTTAGTGTTGAAAAACCACTTTTCGCACTTGTGTTAGTGTGGAAAAACCACTTTTCGCACTTGTGTTAGTGTTGAAAAACCACTTTTCGCACTGTGTTGGTGCAGGAAACCACTTTTGCACTTGTATTAGTGTGGAAAAACCAGTTTTCGCACCTTTGTTGGTGCAGGAAACCACTTTAGCACTTGTATTAGTGTGGAAAAAACACTTTTTGCACTTGTGATAGTGTTGAAAAACCACTTTTCGCACTTGTGTTAGTGTTGAAAAACCACTTTTCGCACTTGTGTTAGTGTTGAAAAACCACTTTTCGCACCTTTGTTGGTGCAGGAAACCACTTTAGCACTTGTATTAGTGTGGAAAAAACACTTTTTGCACTTGTGATAGTGTTGAAAAACCACTTTTCGCACTTGTGTTAGTGTTGAAAAACCACTTTTCGCACTTGTGTTAGTGTTGAAAAACCACTTTTCGCACTTGTGTTGGTGCAGGAAACCACTTTTGCACTTGTATTAGTGTGGAAAAACCACTTTTTGTGCTTGTGTTAGTGTTGAAAAACCACTTTTCGCACTTGTGTTAGTGTTGAAAAACCACTTTTCGCACTTGTGTTAGTGTTGAAAAACCACTTTTCGCACTTGTGTTGGTGCAGGAAACCACTTTTGAACTTGCATTAGTGTGGAAAAACCACTTTTCGCACTTGTGTTAGTGGTGAAAAACCACTTTTCGCACTTGTGTTAGTGTTGAAAAACCACTTTTCGCACCTGTGTTGGTGCAGGAAACCACTTTTGCACTTGTGTTGGTGTTGAAAAACCACTTTTCGCACTTGTGTTAGTGTTGAAAAACCACTTTTCGCACTTGTGTTAGTGCAGGAAACCACTTTTGCACTAGTATTAGTGTGGAAAAAACACTTTTTGCACTTGTGATAGTGTTGAAAAACCACTTTTTGCACTTGTGTTAGTGTTGAAAAACCACTTTTCGCACTTGTGTTGGTGCAGGAAACCACTTTTGCACTTGTATTAGTGTGGAAAACCACCTTTCGCACTTGTGTTAGTGTTGAAAAACCACTTTTCGCACTTGTGTTAGTGTTGAAAAACCACTTTTCGCACCTGTGTTGGTGCAGGAAACCACTTTTGCACTTGTATTAGTGTGGAAAACCACTTTTCGCACTTGTGTTGGTGTTGAAAAACCACTTTTCGCACTTGTGTTAGTGTTGAAAAACCACTTTTCGCACTTGTGTTAGTGTTGAAAAACCACTTTTCGCACTTGTGTTAGTGCAGGAAACCACTTTTGCACTTGTATTAGTGTGGAAAAAACACTTTTTGCACTTGTGATAGTGTTGAAAAACCACTTTTTGCACTTGTGTTAGTGTTGAAAAACCACTTTTCGCACTTGTGTTGGTGCAGGAAACCACTTTTGCACTTGTATTAGTGTGGAAAACCACCTTTCGCACTTGTGTTAGTGTTGAAAAACCACTTTTCGCACTTGTGTTAGTGTTGAAAAACCACTTTTCGCACCTGTGTTGGTGCAGGAAACCACTTTTGCACTTGTATTAGTGTGGAAAACCACTTTTCGCACTTGTGTTGGTGTTGAAAAACCACTTTTCGCACTTGTGTTGGTGCAGGAAACCACTTTTGAACTCGTATTAGTGTGGAAAAACCACTTTTCGCACTTGTGTTAGTGTTGAAAAACCACTTTTCGCACTTGTGTTGGTGCAGGAAACCACTTTTGCACTTGTATTAGTGTGGAAAAACCACTTTTCGCACTTGTGTTAGTGTTGAAAAACCACTTTTCGCACTTGTGTTGGTGCAGGAAACCACTTTTGCACTTGTGTTAGTGTTGAAAAACCACTTTTCGCACTTGTGTTAGTATTGAAAAACCACTTTTCGCACTTGTGTTGGTGCAGGAAACCACTTTTGCACTTGTATTAGTGTGGAAAAAACATTTTTCGCACTTGTGTTAGTGTTGAAAAACCACTTTTCGCACTTGTGTTAGTGTGGAAAAACCACTTTTCGCACTTGTGTTAGTGTTGAAAAACCACTTTTCGCACTTGTGTTAGTGTTGAAAAACCACTTTTCGCACTTGTGTTGGTGCAGGAAACCACTTTTGCACTTGTATTAGTGTGGAAAAACCACTTTTCGCACTTGTGTTAGTGTTGAAAAACCACTTTTCGCACTTGTGTTAGTGTTGAAAAACCACTTTTCGCAGTTGTGTTAGTGTTGAAAAACTACTTTTCGCACTTGTGTTGGTGCAGGAAACCACTTTTGAACTTGTATTAGTGTGGAAAAAACACTTTTTGCACTTGTGATAGTGTTGAAAAACCACTTTTCGCACTTGTGTTAGTGTTGAAAAACCACTTTTCGCACTTGTGTTGATGCAGGAAACCACTTTTGCACTTTTATTATTGTGGAAAACCACCTTTCGCACTTGTGTTAGTGTTGAAAAACCACTTTTCGCACTTGTGTTAGTGTTGAAAAACCACTTTTCGCACCTGTGTTGGTGCAGGAAACCACTTTTGCACTTGTATTAGTGTGGAAAAACCACTTTTCGCACTTGTGTTGGTGTTGAAAAACCACTTTTCACACTTGTGTTAGTGTTGAAAAACCACTTTTCGCACTTGTGTTGGTGCAGGAAACCACTTTTGCACTTGTATTAGTGTGGAAAAAACACTTTTTGCACTTGTGATAGTGTTGAAAAACCACTTTTCGCACTTGTGTTAGTGTTGAAAAACCACTTTTCGCACTTGTGTTGGTGCAGGAAACCACTTTTGCACTTGTATTGGTGTGGAAAAACCACCTTTCGCACTTGTGTTAGTGTTGAAAAACCACTTTTCGCACTTGTGTTAGAGTTGAAAAACCACTTTTCGCACTTGTGTTAGTGTTGAAAAACCACTTTTCGCACTTGTGTTGGTGCAGGAAACCACTTTTACGCTTGTATTGGTGTGGAAAAAACACTTTTTGCACTTGTGTTAGTGTTGAAAAACCACTTTTTGCACTTGTGTTAGTGTTGAAAAACCACTTTTCGCACTTGTGTTAGTGTTGAAAAACCACTTTTCGCACTTGTGTTGGTGCAGGAAACCACTTTTGCACTTGTATTAGTGTGGAAAAACCACTTTTTGCACTTGTGTTAGTGTTGAAAAACCACTTTTCGCACTTGTGTTAGTGTTGAAAAACCACTTTTCGCACTTGTGTTAGTGTTGAAAAACCACTTTTCGCACTTGTGTTGGTGCAGGAAACCACTTTTGCACTTGTATTAGTGTGGAAAAACCACTTTTTGCACTTGTGTTAGTGTAGAAAAACCACTTTTCGCACTTGTGTTAGTGTTGAAAAACCACTTTTCGCACTTGTGTTGATGCAGGAAACCACTTTTGCACTTGTATTATTGTGGAAAACCACCTTTCGCACTTGTGTTAGTGTTGAAAAACCACTTTTCGCACTTGTGTTAGTGTTGAAAAACCACTTTTCGCACCTGTGTTGGTGCAGGAAACCACTTTTGCACTTGTATTAGTGTGGAAAACCACTTTTCGCACTTGTGTTGGTGTTGAAAAACCACTTTTCGCACTTGTGTTGGTGCAGGAAACCACTTTTGAACTCGTATTAGTGTGGAAAAACCACTTTTCGCACTTGTGTTAGTGTTGAAAAACCACTTTTCGCACTTGTGTTGGTGCAGGAAACCACTTTTGCACTTGTATTAGTGTGGAAAAACCACTTTTCGCACTTGTGTTAGTGTTGAAAAACCACTTTTCGCACTTGTGTTGGTGCAGGAAACCACTTTTGCACTTGTGTTAGTGTTGAAAAACCACTTTTCGCACTTGTGTTAGTGTTGAAAAACCACTTTTCGCACTTGTGTTGGTGCAGGAAACCACTTTTGCACTTGTATTAGTGTGGAAAAAACATTTTTCGCACTTGTGTTAGTGTTGAAAAACCACTTTTCGCACTTGTGTTAGTGTGGAAAAACCACTTTTCGCACTTGTGTTAGTGTTGAAAAACCACTTTTCGCACTTGTGTTAGTGTTGAAAAACCACTTTTCGCACTTGTGTTGGTGCAGGAAACCACTTTTGCACTTGTATTAGTGTGGAAAAACCACTTTTCGCACTTCTGTTAGTGTTGAAAAACCACTTTTCGCACTTGTGTTAGTGTTGAAAAACCACTTTTCGCAGTTGTGTTAGTGTTGAAAAACTACTTTTCGCACTTGTGTTGGTGCAGGAAACCACTTTTGAACTTGTATTAGTGTGGAAAAAACACTTTTTGCACTTGTGATAGTGTTGAAAAACCACTTTTCGCACTTGTGTTAGTGTTGAAAAACCACTTTTCGCACTTGTGTTGATGCAGGAAACCACTTTTGCACTTGTATTATTGTGGAAAACCACCTTTCGCACTTGTGTTAGTGTTGAAAAACCACTTTTCGCACTTGTGTTAGTGTTGAAAAACCACTTTTCGCACCTGTGTTGGTGCAGGAAACCACTTTTGCACTTGTATTAGTGTGGAAAAACCACTTTTCGCACTTGTGTTGGTGTTGAAAAACCACTTTTCACACTTGTGTTAGTGTTGAAAAACCACTTTTCGCACTTGTGTTGGTGCAGGAAACCACTTTTGCACTTGTATTAGTGTGGAAAAAACACTTTTTGCACTTGTGATAGTGTTGAAAAACCACTTTTCGCACTTGTGTTAGTGTTGAAAAACCACTTTTCGCACTTGTGTTGGTGCAGGAAACCACTTTTGCACTTGTATTGGTGTGGAAAAACCACCTTTCGCACTTGTGTTAGTGTTGAAAAACCACTTTTCGCACTTGTGTTAGAGTTGAAAAACCACTTTTCGCACTTGTGTTAGTGTTGAAAAACCACTTTTCGCACTTGTGTTGGTGCAGGAAACCACTTTTGCGCTTGTATTAGTGTGGAAAAAACACTTTTTGCACTTGTGTTAGTGTTGAAAAACCACTTTTTGCACTTGTGTTAGTGTTGAAAAACCACTTTTCGCACTTGTGTTAGTGTTGAAAAACCACTTTTCGCACTTGTGTTGGTGCAGGAAACCACTTTTGCACTTGTATTAGTGTGGAAAAACCACTTTTTGCACTTGTATTAGTGTGGAAAAAGCACTTTTTGCACTTGTGATAGTGTTGAAAAACCACTTTTCGCACTTGTGTTGGTGCAGGAAACCACTTTTGCACTTGTATTAGTGTGGAAAAACCACCTTTCGCACTTGTGTTAGTGTTGAAAAACCACTTTTCGCACTTGTGTTAGAGTTGAAAAACCACTTTTCGCACTTGTGTTAGTGTTGAAAAACAACTTTTCGCACTTGTGTTGGTGCAGGAAACCACTTTTGCGCTTGTATTAGTGTGGAAAAAACACTTTTTGCACTTGTGTTAGTGTTGAAAAACCACTTTTTGCACTTGTGTTAGTGTTGAAAAACCACTTTTCGCACTTGTGTTAGTGTTGAAAAACCACTTTTCGCACTTGTGTTGGTGTTGAAAAACCACTTTTCGCACTTGTGTTAGTGTTGAAAAACCACTTTTCGCACTTGTGTTATTGTTGAAAAACCACTTTTCGCACTTGTGTTAGTTTTGAAAAAACACTTTTCGCACCTGTGTTGGTGCAGGAAACCACTTTAGCACTTGTATTAGTGTGGAAAAAACACTTTTTGCACTTGTGATAGTGTTGAAAAACCACTTTTCGCACTTGTGTTAGTGTTGAAAAACCACTTTTCGCACTTGTGTTGGTGCAGGAAACCACTTTTGCACTTGTATTAGTGTGGAAAACCACCTTTCGCACTTGTGTTAGTGTTGAAAAACCACTTTTCGCACTTGTGTTAGTGTTGAAAAACCACTTTGCGCACCTGTGTTGGTGCAGGAAACCACTTTTGCACTTGTATTAGTGTGGAAAAACCACTTTTCGCACTTGTGTTGGTGTTGAAAAACCACTTTTGCACTTGTATTAGTGTGGAAAAAGCACTTTTTGCACTTGTGATAGTGTTGAAAAACCACTTTTCGCACTTGTGTTGGTGCAGGAAACCACTTTTGCACTTGTATTAGTGTGGAAAAACCACCTTTTGCACTTGTGTTAGTGTTGAAAAACCACTTTTCGCACTTGTGTTAGAGTTGAAAAACCACTTTTCGCACTTGTGTTAGTGTTGAAAAACAACTTTTCGCACTTGTGTTGTTGCAGGAAACCACTTTTGCGCTTGTATTAGTGTGGAAAAAACACTTTTTGCACTTGTGTTAGTGTTGAAAAACCACTTTTTGCACTTGTGTTAGTGTTGAAAAACCACTTTTCGCACTTGTGTTATTGTTGAAAAACCACTTTTCGCACTTGTGTTAGTGTTGAAAAACCACTTTTCGCACCTGTGTTGGTGCAGGAAACCACTTTAGCACTTGTATTAGTGTGGAAAAAACACTTTTTGCACTTGTGATAGTGTTGAAAAACCACTTTTCGCACTTGTGTTGGTGCAGGAAACCACTTTTGCACTTGTATTAGTGTGGAAAAACCACCTTTTGCACTTGTGTTAGTGTTGAAAAACCACTTTTCGCACTTTGTGTTAGAGTTGAAAAACCACTTTTCGCACTTGTGTTAGTGTTGAAAACAACTTTCGCACTTGTGTTGGTGCAGGAAAACCACTTTTGCGCTTGTATTAGTGTGGAAAAAACACTTTTTGCACTTGTGTTAGTGTTGAAAAACCACTTTTTGCACTTGTGTTAGTGTTGAAAAACCACTTTTCGCACTTGTGTTATTGTTGAAAAACCACTTTTCGCACTTGTGTTAGTGTTGAAAAACCACTTTTCGCACCTGTGTTGGTGCAGGAAACCACTTTAGCACTTGTATTAGTGTGGAAAAAACACTTTTTGCACTTGTGATAGTGTTGAAAAACCACTTTTCGCACTTGTGTTAGTGTTGAAAAACCACTTTTCGCACTTGTGTTAGTGTTGAAAAACCACTTTTCGCACTTGTGTTGGTGCAGGAAACCACTTTTGCACTTGTATTAGTGTGGAAAAAACATTTTTCGCACTTGTGCTAGTGTTGAAAAACCACTTTTCGCACTTGTGTTAGTGTTGAAAAACCACTTTTCACACTTGTGTTGGTGCAGGAAACCACTTTTGCACTTGTATTAGTGTGGAAAAAACACTTTTTACACTTGTGTTAGTGTTGAAAAACCACTTTTCGCACTTGTGTTAGTGTTGAAAAACCACTTTTCGCACTTGTGTTAGTGTTGAAAAACCACTTTTCGCACTTGTGTTGGTGCAGGAAACCACTTTTGCACTTGGATGAGTGTGGAAAAACCACTTTTCGCACTTGTGTTAGTGTTGAAAAACCACTTTTCGCACTTGTTAGTGTTGAAAAACCACATTTCGCACTTGTGTTGGTGCAGGAAACCATTTTTGCACTTGTATTAGTGTGGAAAAACCACTTTTCGCACTTGTGTTAGTGTTGAAAACCCACTTTTCGCCCTTGTGTTAGTGTTGAAAAACCACTTTTCGCAGTTGTGTTAGTGTTGAAAAACTATTTTTCGCACTTGTGTTGGTGCAGGAAACCACTTTTGAACTTGTATTAGTGTGGAAAAAACACTTTTTGCACTTGTGATAGTGTTGAAAAACCACTTTTCGCACTTGTTAGTGTTGAAAAACCACTTTTCGCACTTGTGTTGATGCAGGAAACCACTTTTGCACTTGTATTATTGTGGAAAACCACCTTTCGCACTTGTGTTAGTGTTGAAAAACCACTTTTCGCACTTGTGTTAGTGTTGAAAAACCACTTTTCGCACTTGTGTTGGTGCAGGAAACCACTTTTTTACTTGTATTAGTGTGGAAAACCACTTTTCGCACTTGTGTTAGTGTTGAAAAACCACTTTTCGCACTTGTGTTAGTGTTGAAAAACCACTTTTCGCACTTGTGTTGGTGCAGGAAACCACTTTTGCACTTGTATTAGTGTGGAAAAACCACTTTTCGCACTTGTGTTAGTGTTGAAAAACCACTTTTCGCACTTGTGTTAGTGTGGAAAAACCACTTTTCGCACTTGTGTTAGTGTTGAAAAACCACTTTTCGCACTGTGTTGGTGCAGGAAACCACTTTTGCACTTGTATTAGTGTGGAAAAACCAGTTTTCGCACTTGTGTTATTGTTGAAAAACCACTTTTCGCACTTGTGTTAGTGTTGAAAAACCACTTTTTGCACCTTTGTTGGTGCAGGAAACCACTTTAGCACTTGTATTAGTGTGGAAAAAACACTTTTTGCACTTGTGATAGTGTTGAAAAACCACTTTTCGCACTTGTGTTAGTGTTGAAAAACCACTTTTCGCACTTGTGTTAGTGTTGAAAAACCACTTTTCGCACTTGTGTTGGTGCAGGAAACCACTTTTGCACTTGTATTAGTGTGGAAAAAACATTTTTCGCACTTGTGTTAGTGTTGAAAAACCACTTTTCGCACTTGTGTTAGTGTTGAAAAACCACTTTTCGCACTTGTGTTAGTGTTGAAAAACCACTTTTCACACTTGTGTTGGTGCAGGAAACCACTTTTGCACTTGTATTAGTGTGGAAAAAACACTTTTTACACTTGTGTTAGTGTTGAAAAACCACTTTTCGCACTTGTGTTAGTGTTGAAAAACCACTTTTCGCACTTGTGTTAGTGTTGAAAAACCACTTTTCGCACTTGTGTTGGTGCAGGAAACCACTTTTGCACTTGGATGAGTGTGGAAAAACCACTTTTCGCACTTGTGTTAGTGTTGAAAAACCACTTTTCGCACTTGTTAGTGTTGAAAAACCACATTTCGCACTTGTGTTGGTGCAGGAAACCATTTTTGCACTTGTATTAGTGTGGAAAAACCACTTTTCGCACTTGTGTTAGTGTTGAAAACCCACTTTTCGCCCTTGTGTTAGTGTTGAAAAACCACTTTTCGCAGTTGTGTTAGTGTTGAAAAACTATTTTTCGCACTTGTGTTGGTGCAGGAAACCACTTTTGAACTTGTATTAGTGTGGAAAAAACACTTTTTGCACTTGTGATAGTGTTGAAAAACCACTTTTCGCACTTGTTAGTGTTGAAAAACCACTTTTCGCACTTGTGTTGATGCAGGAAACCACTTTTGCACTTGTATTATTGTGGAAAACCACCTTTCGCACTTGTGTTAGTGTTGAAAAACCACTTTTCGCACTTGTGTTAGTGTTGAAAAACCACTTTTCGCACTTGTGTTGGTGCAGGAAACCACTTTTTTACTTGTATTAGTGTGGAAAACCACTTTTCGCACTTGTGTTAGTGTTGAAAAACCACTTTTCGCACTTGTGTTAGTGTTGAAAAACCACTTTTCGCACTTGTGTTGGTGCAGGAAACCACTTTTGCACTTGTATTAGTGTGGAAAAACCACTTTTCGCACTTGTGTTAGTGTTGAAAAACCACTTTTCGCACTTGTGTTAGTGTGGAAAAACCACTTTTCGCACTTGTGTTAGTGTTGAAAAACCACTTTTCGCACTGTGTTGGTGCAGGAAACCACTTTTGCACTTGTATTAGTGTGGAAAAACCAGTTTTCGCACTTGTGTTATTGTTGAAAAACCACTTTTCGCACTTGTGTTAGTGTTGAAAAACCACTTTTTGCACCTTTGTTGGTGCAGGAAACCACTTTAGCACTTGTATTAGTGTGGAAAAAACACTTTTTGCACTTGTGATAGTGTTGAAAAACCACTTTTCGCACTTGTGTTAGTGTTGAAAAACCACTTTTCGCACTTGTGTTAGTGTTGAAAAACCACTTTTCGCACTTGTGTTGGTGCAGGAAACCACTTTTGCACTTGTATTAGTGTGGAAAAAACATTTTTCGCACTTGTGTTAGTGTTGAAAAACCACTTTTCGCACTTGTGTTAGTGTTGAAAAACCACTTTTCGCGCTTGTGTTAGTGTTGAAAAACCACTTTTCGCACTTGTGTTGGTGCAGGAAACCACTTTTGCACTTGTATTAGTGTGGAAAAACCACTTTTTGTGCTTGTGTTAGTGTTGAAAAACCACTTTTCGCACTTGTGTTAGTGTTGAAAAACCACTTTTCGCACTTGTGTTAGTGTTGAAAAACCACTTTTCGCACTTGTGTTGGTGCAGGAAACCACTTTTGAACTTGCATTAGTGTGGAAAAACCACTTTTCGCACTTGTGTTAGTGGTGAAAAACCACTTTTCGCACTTGTGTTAGTGTTGAAAAACCACTTTTCGCACCTGTGTTGGTGCAGGAAACCACTTTTGCACTTGTGTTGGTGTTGAAAAACCACTTTTCGCACTTGTGTTAGTGTTGAAAAACCACTTTTCGCACTTGTGTTAGTGCAGGAAACCACTTTTGCACTAGTATTAGTGTGGAAAAAACACTTTTTGCACTTGTGATAGTGTTGAAAAACCACTTTTTGCACTTGTGTTAGTGTTGAAAAACCACTTTTCGCACTTGTGTTGGTGCAGGAAACCACTTTTGCACTTGTATTAGTGTGGAAAACCACCTTTTGCACTTGTGTTAGTGTTGAAAAACCACTTTTCGCACTTGTGTTAGTGTTGAAAAACCACTTTTCGCACCTGTGTTGGTGCAGGAAACCACTTTTGCACTTGTATTAGTGTGGAAAACCACTTTTCGCACTTGTGTTGGTGTTGAAAAACCACTTTTCGCACTTGTGTTAGTGTTGAAAAACCACTTTTCGCACTTGTGTTAGTGTTGAAAAACCACTTTTCGCACTTGTGTTAGTGTAGGAAACCACTTTTGCACTTGTATTAGTGTGGAAAAAACACTTTTTGCACTTGTGATAGTGTTGAAAAACCACTTTTTGCACTTGTGTTAGTGTTGAAAAACCACTTTTCGCACTTGTGTTGGTGCAGGAAACCACTTTTGCACTTGTATTAGTGTGGAAAACCACCTTTCGCACTTGTGTTAGTGTTGAAAAACCACTTTTCGCACTTGTGTTAGTGTTGAAAAACCACTTTTCGCACCTGTGTTGGTGCAGGAAACCACTTTTGCACTTGTATTAGTGTGGAAAACCACTTTTCGCACTTGTGTTGGTGTTGAAAAACCACTTTTCGCACTTGTGTTGGTGCAGGAAACCACTTTTGAACTCGTATTAGTGTGGAAAAACCACTTTTCGCACTTGTGTTAGTGTTGAAAAACCACTTTTCGCACTTGTGTTGGTGCAGGAAACCACTTTTGCACTTGTATTAGTGTGGAAAAACCACTTTTCGCACTTGTGTTAGTGTTGAAAAACCACTTTTCGCACTTGTGTTGGTGCAGGAAACCACTTTTGCACTTGTGTTAGTGTTGAAAAACCACTTTTCGCACTTGTGTTAGTATTGAAAAACCACTTTTCGCACTTGTGTTGGTGCAGGAAACCACTTTTGCACTTGTATTAGTGTGGAAAAAACATTTTTCGCACTTGTGTTAGTGTTGAAAAACCACTTTTCGCACTTGTGTTAGTGTGGAAAAACCACTTTTCGCACTTGTGTTAGTGTTGAAAAACCACTTTTCGCACTTGTGTTAGTGTTGAAAAACCACTTTTCGCACTTGTGTTGGTGCAGGAAACCACTTTTGCACTTGTATTAGTGTGGAAAAACCACTTTTCGCACTTGTGTTAGTGTTGAAAAACCACTTTTCGCACTTGTGTTAGTGTTGAAAAACCACTTTTCGCAGTTGTGTTAGTGTTGAAAAACTACTTTTCGCACTTGTGTTGGTGCAGGAAACCACTTTTGAACTTGTATTAGTGTGGAAAAAACACTTTTTGCACTTGTGATAGTGTTGAAAAACCACTTTTCGCACTTGTGTTAGTGTTGAAAAACCACTTTTCGCACTTGTGTTGATGCAGGAAACCACTTTTGCACTTGTATTATTGTGGAAAACCACCTTTCGCACTTGTGTTAGTGTTGAAAAACCACTTTTCGCACTTGTGTTAGTGTTGAAAAACCACTTTTCGCACCTGTGTTGGTGCAGGAAACCACTTTTGCACTTGTATTAGTGTGGAAAAACCACTTTTCGCACTTGTGTTGGTGTTGAAAAACCACTTTTCACACTTGTGTTAGTGTTGAAAAACCACTTTTCGCACTTGTGTTGGTGCAGGAAACCACTTTTGCACTTGTATTAGTGTGGAAAAAACACTTTTTGCACTTGTGATAGTGTTGAAAAACCACTTTTCGCACTTGTGTTAGTGTTGAAAAACCACTTTTCGCACTTGTGTTGGTGCAGGAAACCACTTTTGCACTTGTATTGGTGTGGAAAAACCACCTTTCGCACTTGTGTTAGTGTTGAAAAACCACTTTTCGCACTTGTGTTAGAGTTGAAAAACCACTTTTCGCACTTGTGTTAGTGTTGAAAAACCACTTTTCGCACTTGTGTTGGTGCAGGAAACCACTTTTGCGCTTGTATTGGTGTGGAAAAAACACTTTTTGCACTTGTGTTAGTGTTGAAAAACCACTTTTTGCACTTGTGTTAGTGTTGAAAAACCACTTTTCGCACTTGTGTTAGTGTTGAAAAACCACTTTTCGCACTTGTGTTGGTGCAGGAAACCACTTTTGCACTTGTATTAGTGTGGAAAAACCACTTTTTGCACTTGTGTTAGTGTTGAAAAACCACTTTTCGCACTTGTGTTAGTGTTGAAAAACCACTTTTCGCACTTGTGTTAGTGTTGAAAAACCACTTTTCGCACTTGTGTTGGTGCAGGAAACCACTTTTGCACTTGTATTAGTGTGGAAAAACCACTTTTTGCACTTGTGTTAGTGTAGAAAAACCACTTTTCGCACTTGTGTTAGTGTTGAAAAACCACTTTTCGCACTTGTGTTGGTGCAGGAAACCACTTTTGCACTTGTATTAGTGTGGAAAAAACACTTTTTGCACTTGTGATAGTGTTGAAAACCACTTTTCGCACTTGTGTTAGTGTTGAAAAACCACTTTTCGCACTTGTGTTGGTGCAGGAAACCACTTTTGCACTTGTATTAGTGTGGAAAACCACCTTTCGCACTTGTGTTAGTGTTGAAAAACCACTTTTCGCACCTGTGTTGGTGCAGGAAACCACTTTTGCACTTGTATTAGTGTGGAAAAACCACTTTTCGCACTTGTGTTGGTGTTGAAAAACCACTTTTCGCACTTGTGTTAGTGTTGAAAAACCACTTTTCGCACTTGTGTTGGTGCAGGAAACCACTTTTGCACTTGTATTAGTGTGGAAAAAGCACTTTTTGCACTTGTGATAGTGTTGAAAAACCACTTTTCGCACTTGTGTTGGTGCAGGAAACCACTTTTGCACTTGTATTAGTGTGGAAAAACCACCTTTCGCACTTGTGTTAGTGTTGAAAAACCACTTTTCGCACTTGTGTTAGTGTTGAAAAACCACTTTTCGCACTTGTGTTGGTGCAGGAAACCACTTTTGCACTTGTATTAGTGTGGAAAAACCACTTTTTGCACTTGTGTTAGTGTAGAAAAACCACTTTTCGCACTTGTGTTAGTGTTGAAAAACCACTTTTCGCACTTGTGTTGGTGCAGGAAACCACTTTTGCACTTGTATTAGTGTGGAAAAAACACTTTTTGCACTTGTGATAGTGTTGAAAACCACTTTTCGCACTTGTGTTAGTGTTGAAAAACCACTTTTCGCACTTGTGTTGGTGCAGGAAACCACTTTTGCACTTGTATTAGTGTGGAAAACCACCTTTCGCACTTGTGTTAGTGTTGAAAAACCACTTTTCGCACTTGTGTTAGTGTTGAAAAACCACTTTTCGCACTTGTATTAGTGTGGAAAAACCACTTTTCGCACTTGTGTTGGTGTTGAAAAACCACTTTTCGCACTTGTGTTAGTGTTGAAAAACCACTTTTCGCACTTGTGTTGGTGCAGGAAACCACTTTTGCACTTGTATTAGTGTGGAAAAAGCACTTTTTGCACTTGTGATAGTGTTGAAAAACCACTTTTCGCACTTGTGTTGGTGCAGGAAACCACTTTTGCACTTGTATTAGTGTGGAAAAACCACCTTTCGCACTTGTGTTAGTGTTGAAAAACCACTTTTCGCACTTGTGTTAGAGTTGAAAAACCACTTTTCGCACTTGTGTTAGTGTTGAAAAACAACTTTTCGCACTTGTGTTAGTGTTGAAAAACCACTTTTCGCACTTGTGTTAGTGTTGAAAAACCACTTTTCGCACTTGTGTTGGTGTTGAAAAACCACTTTTCGCACTTGTGTTAGTGTTGAAAAACCACTTTTCGCACTTGTGTTATTGTTGAAAAACCACTTTTCGCACTTGTGTTAGTTTTGAAAAACCACTTTTCGCACCTGTGTTGGTGCAGGAAACCACTTTAGCACTTGTATTAGTGTGGAAAAAACACTTTTTGCACTTGTGATAGTGTTGAAAAACCAATTTTCGCACTTGTGTTAGTGTTGAAAAACCACTTTTCGCACTTGTGTTGGTGCAGGAAACCACTTTTGCACTTGTATTAGTGTGGAAAACCACCTTTCGCACTTGTGTTAGTGTTGAAAAACCACTTTTCGCACTTGTGTTAGTGTTGAAAAACCACTTTTCGCACCTGTGTTGGTGCAGGAAACCACTTTTGCACTTGTATTAGTGTGGAAAAACCACTTTTCGCACTTGTGTTGGTGTTGAAAAACCACTTTTCGCACTTGTGTTAGTGTTGAAAAACCACTTTTCGCACTTGTGTTGGTGCAGGAAACCACTTTTGCACTTGTATTAGTGTGGAAAAAGCACTTTTTGCACTTGTGATAGTGTTGAAAAACCACTTTTCGCACTTGTGTTGGTGCAGGAAACCACTTTTGCACTTGTATTAGTGTGGAAAAACCACCTTTCGCACTTGTGTTAGTGTTGAAAAACCACTTTTCGCACTTGTGTTAGAGTTGAAAAACCACTTTTCGCACTTGTGTTAGTGTTGAAAAACAACTTTTCGCACTTGTGTTGGTGCAGGAAACCACTTTTGCGCTTGTATTAGTGTGGAAAAAACACTTTTTGCACTTGTGTTAGTGTTGAAAAACCACTTTTTGCACTTGTGTTAGTGTTGAAAAACCACTTTTCGCACTTGTGTTAGTGTTGAAAAACCACTTTTCGCACTTGTGTTGGTGTTGAAAAACCACTTTTCGCACTTGTGTTATTGTTGAAAAACCACTTTTCGCACTTGTGTTAGTGTTGAAAAACCACTTTTCGCACCTGTGTTGGTGCAGGAAACCACTTTAGCACTTGTATTAGTGTGGAAAAAACACTTTTTGCACTTGTGATAGTGTTGAAAAACCACTTTTCGCACTTGTGTTAGTGTTGAAAAACCACTTTTCGCACTTGTGTTAGTGTTGAAAAACCACTTTTCGCACTTGTGTTGGTGCAGGAAACCACTTTTGCACTTGTATTAGTGTGGAAAAAACATTTTTCGCACTTGTGCTAGTGTTGAAAAACCACTTTTCGCACTTGTGTTGGTGCAGGAAACCACTTTTGCACTTGTATTAGTGTGGAAAAAACACTTTTTGCACTTGTGATAGTGTTGAAAAACCACTTTTCGCACTTGTGTTAGTGTTGAAAAACCACTTTTCGCACTTGTGTTGGTGCAGGAAACCACTTTTGCACTTGTATTGGTGTGGAAAAACCACCTTTCGCACTTGTGTTAGTGTTGAAAAACCACTTTTCGCACTTGTGTTAGAGTTGAAAAACCACTTTTCGCACTTGTGTTAGTGTTGAAAAACCACTTTTCGCACTTGTGTTGGTGCAGGAAACCACTTTTGCGCTTGTATTAGTGTGGAAAAAACACTTTTTGCACTTGTGTTAGTGTTGAAAAACCACTTTTTGCACTTGTGTTAGTGTTGAAAAACCACTTTTCGCACTTGTGTTAGTGTTGAAAAACCACTTTTCGCACTTGTGTTGGTGCAGGAAACCACTTTTGCACTTGTATTAGTGTGGAAAAAACATTTTTCGCACTTGTGCTAGTGTTGAAAAACCACTTTTCGCACTTGTGTTGGTGCAGGAAACCACTTTTGCACTTGTATTAGTGTGGAAAAAACACTTTTTGCACTTGTGATAGTGTTGAAAAACCACTTTTCGCACTTGTGTTAGTGTTGAAAAACCACTTTTCGCACTTGTGTTGGTGCAGGAAACCACTTTTGCACTTGTATTGGTGTGGAAAAACCACCTTTCGCACTTGTGTTAGTGTTGAAAAACCACTTTTCGCACTTGTGTTAGAGTTGAAAAACCACTTTTCGCACTTGTGTTAGTGTTGAAAAACCACTTTTCGCACTTGTGTTGGTGCAGGAAACCACTTTTGCGCTTGTATTAGTGTGGAAAAAACACTTTTTGCACTTGTGTTAGTGTTGAAAAACCACTTTTTGCACTTGTGTTAGTGTTGAAAAACCACTTTTCGCACTTGTGTTAGTGTTGAAAAACCACTTTTCGCACTTGTGTTGGTGCAGGAAACCACTTTTGCACTTGTATTAGTGTGGAAAACCACTTTTTGCACTTGTGTTAGTGTTGAAAAACCACTTTTCGCACTTGTGTTAGTGTTGAAAAACCACTTTTCGCACTTGTGTTGGTGCAGGAAACCACTTTTGCACTTGTATTAGTGTGGAAAAACCACTTTTTGCACTTGTGTTAGTGTAGAAAAACCACTTTTCGCACTTGTGTTAGTGTTGAAAAACCACTTTTCGCACTTGTGTTGGTGCAGGAAACCACTTTTGCACTTGTATTAGTGTGGAAAAAACACTTTTTGCACTTGTGATAGTGTTGAAAACCACTTTTCGCACTTGTGTTAGTGTTGAAAAACCACTTTTCGCACTTGTGTTGGTGCAGGAAACCACTTTTGCACTTGTATTAGTGTGGAAAACCACCTTTCGCACTTGTGTTAGTGTTGAAAAACCACTTTTCGCACTTGTGTTAGTGTTGAAAAACCACTTTTCGCACCTGTGTTGGTGCAGGAAACCACTTTTGCACTTGTATTAGTGTGGAAAAACCACTTTTCGCACTTGTGTTGGTGTTGAAAAACCACTTTTCGCACTTGTGTTAGTGTTGAAAAACCACTTTTCGCACTTGTGTTGGTGCAGGAAACCACTTTTGCACTTGTATTAGTGTGGAAAAAGCACTTTTTGCACTTGTGATAGTGTTGAAAAACCACTTTTCGCACTTGTGTTGGTGCAGGAAACCACTTTTGCACTTGTATTAGTGTGGAAAAACCACCTTTCGCACTTGTGTTAGTGTTGAAAAACCACTTTTCGCACTTGTGTTAGTGTTGAAAAACCACTTTTCGCACTTGTGTTGGTGCAGGAAACCACTTTTGCACTTGTATTAGTGTGGAAAAACCACTTTTTGCACTTGTGTTAGTGTAGAAAAACCACTTTTCGCACTTGTGTTAGTGTTGAAAAACCACTTTTCGCACTTGTGTTGGTGCAGGAAACCACTTTTGCACTTGTATTAGTGTGGAAAAAACACTTTTTGCACTTGTGATAGTGTTGAAAACCACTTTTCGCACTTGTGTTAGTGTTGAAAAACCACTTTTCGCACTTGTGTTGGTGCAGGAAACCACTTTTGCACTTGTATTAGTGTGGAAAACCACCTTTCGCACTTGTGTTAGTGTTGAAAAACCACTTTTCGCACTTGTGTTAGTGTTGAAAAACCACTTTTCGCACTTGTATTAGTGTGGAAAAACCACTTTTCGCACTTGTGTTGGTGTTGAAAAACCACTTTTCGCACTTGTGTTAGTGTTGAAAAACCACTTTTCGCACTTGTGTTGGTGCAGGAAACCACTTTTGCACTTGTATTAGTGTGGAAAAATCACTTTTTGCACTTGTGATAGTGTTGAAAAACCACTTTTCGCACTTGTGTTGGTGCAGGAAACCACTTTTGCACTTGTATTAGTGTGGAAAAACCACCTTTCGCACTTGTGTTAGTGTTGAAAAACCACTTTTCGCACTTGTGTTAGAGTTGAAAAACCACTTTTCGCACTTGTGTTAGTGTTGAAAAACAACTTTTCGCACTTGTGTTGGTGCAGGAAACCACTTTTGCGCTTGTATTAGTGTGGAAAAAACACTTTTTGCACTTGTGTTAGTGTTGAAAAACCACTTTTTGCACTTGTGTTAGTGTTGAAAAACCACTTTTCGCACTTGTGTTAGTGTTGAAAAACCACTTTTCGCACTTGTGATGGTGTTGAAAAACCACTTTTCGCACTTGTGTTAGTGTTGAAAAACCACTTTTCGCACTTGTGTTATTGTTGAAAAACCACTTTTCGCACTTGTGTTAGTGTTGAAAAACCACTTTTCGCACCTGTGTTGGTGCAGGAAACCACTTTAGCACTTGTATTAGTGTGGAAAAAACACTTTTTGCACTTGTGATAGTGTTGAAAAACCACTTTTCACACTTGTGTTAGTGTTGAAAAACCACTTTTCGCACTTGTGTTAGTGTTGAAAAACCACTTTTCGCACTTGTGTTGGTGCAGGAAACCACTTTTGCACTTGTATTAGTGTGGAAAAAACATTTTTCGCACTTGTGCTAGTGTTGAAAAACCACTTTTCGCACTTGTGTTAGTGTTGAAAAACCACTTTTCGCACTTGTGTTGGTGCAGGAAACCACTTTTTCACTTGTATTAGTGTGGCAAAACCACTTTTCGCACTTGTGTTAGTGTTGAAAAACCACTTTTCGCACTTGTGTTAGTGTTGAAAAACCACTTTTCACAGTTGTGTTGGTGCAGGAAACCACTTTTGCACTTGTATTAGTGTGGAAAAAACACTTTTTGCACTTGTGTTAGTGTTGAAAAACCACTTTTCGCACTTGTGTTAGTGTTGAAAAACCACTTTTCGCACTTGTGTTAGTGTTGAAAAACCACTTTTCGCACTTGTGTTAGTGTTGAAAAACCACTTTTCGCACTTGTGTTGGTGCAGGAAACCACTTTTGCACTTGGATGAGTGTGGAAAAACCACTTTTCGCACTTGTGTTAGTGTTGAAAAACCACTTTTCGCACTTGTTAGTGTTGAAAAACCACATTTCGCACTTGTGTTGGTGCAGGAAACCATTTTTGCACTTGTATTAGTGTGGAAAAACCACTTTTCGCACTTGTGTTAGTGTTGAAAACCCACTTTTCGCCCTTGTGTTAGTGTTGAAAAACCACTTTTCGCAGTTGTGTTAGTGTTGAAAAACTATTTTTCGCACTTGTGTTGGTGCAGGAAACCACTTTTGAACTTGTATTAGTGTGGAAAAAACACTTTTTGCACTTGTGATAGTGTTGAAAAACCACTTTTCGCACTTGTTAGTGTTGAAAAACCACTTTTCGCACTTGTGTTGATGCAGGAAACCACTTTTGCACTTGTATTATTGTGGAAAACCACCTTTCGCACTTGTGTTAGTGTTGAAAAACCACTTTTCGCACTTGTGTTAGTGTTGAAAAACCACTTTTCGCACTTGTGTTGGTGCAGGAAACCACTTTTTCACTTGTATTAGTGTGGAAAAACCACTTTTCGCACTTGTGTTAGTGTTGAAAAACCACTTTTCGCACTTGTGTTAGTGTTGAAAAACCACTTTTCGCACTTGTGTTGGTGCAGGAAACCACTTTTGCACTTGTATTAGTGTGGAAAAACCACTTTTCGCACTTGTGTTAGTGTTGAAAAACCACTTTTTGCACTTGTGTTAGTGTGGAAAAACCACTTTTCGCACTTGTGTTAGTGTTGAAAAACCACTTTTCGCACTTGTGTTGGTGCAGGAAACCACTTTTGCACTTGTATTAGTGTGGAAAAACCAGTTTTCGCACTTGTGTTATTGTTGAAAAACCACTTTTCGCACTTGTGTTAGTGTTGAAAAACCACTTTTCGCACCTTTGTTGGTGCAGGAAACCACTTTAGCACTTGTATTAGTGTGGAAAAAACACTTTTTGCACTTGTGATAGTGTTGAAAAACCACTTTTCGCACTTGTGTTAGTGTTGAAAAACCACTTTTCGCACTTGTGTTAGTGTTGAAAAACCACTTTTCGCACTTGTGTTGGTGCAGGAAACCACTTTTGCACTTGTATTAGTGTGGAAAAAACATTTTTCGCACTTGTGTTAGTGTTGAAAAACCACTTTTCGCACTTGTGTTAGTGTTGAAAAACCACTTTTCGCACTTGTGTTGGTGCAGGAAACCACTTTTGCACTTGTATTAGTGTGGAAAAACCACTTTTTGTGCTTGTGTTAGTGTTGAAAAACCACTTTTCGCACTTGTGTTAGTGTTGAAAAACCACTTTTCGCACTTGTGTTAGTGTTGAAAAACCACTTTTCGCACTTGTGTTGGTGCAGGAAACCACTTTTGAACTTGCATTAGTGTGGAAAAACCACTTTTCGCACTTGTGTTAGTGGTGAAAAACCACTTTTCGCACTTGTGTTAGTGTTGAAAAACCACTTTTCGCACCTGTGTTGGTGCAGGAAACCACTTTTGCACTTGTGTTGGTGTTGAAAAACCACTTTTCGCACTTGTGTTAGTGTTGAAAAACCACTTTTCGCACTTGTGTTAGTGCAGGAAACCACTTTTGCACTAGTATTAGTGTGGAAAAAACACTTTTTGCACTTGTGATAGTGTTGAAAAACCACTTTTTGCACTTGTGTTAGTGTTGAAAAACCACTTTTCGCACTTGTGTTGGTGCAGGAAACCACTTTTGCACTTGTATTAGTGTGGAAAACCACCTTTCGCACTTGTGTTAGTGTTGAAAAACCACTTTTCGCACTTGTGTTAGTGTTGAAAAACCACTTTTCGCACCTGTGTTGGTGCAAGAAACCACTTTTGCACTTGTATTAGTGTGGAAAACCACTTTTCGCACTTGTGTTGGTGTTGAAAAACCACTTTTCGCACTTGTGTTAGTGTTGAAAAACCACTTTTCGCACTTGTGTTAGTGTTGAAAAACCACTTTTCGCACTTGTGTTAGTGCAGGAAACCACTTTTGCACTTGTATTAGTGTGGAAAAAACACTTTTTGCACTTGTGATAGTGTTGAAAAACCACTTTTTGCACTTGTGTTAGTGTTGAAAAACCACTTTTCGCACTTGTGTTGGTGCAGGAAACCACTTTTGCACTTGTATTAGTGTGGAAAACCACCTTTCGCACTTGTGTTAGTGTTGAAAAACCACTTTTCGCACTTGTGTTAGTGTTGAAAAACCACTTTTCGCACCTGTGTTGGTGCAGGAAACCACTTTTCGCACTTGTGTTGGTGTTGAAAAACCACTTTTCGCACTTGTGTTGGTGCAGGAAACCACTTTTGAACTCGTATTAGTGTGGAAAAACCACTTTTCGCACTTGTGTTAGTGTTGAAAAACCACTTTTCGCACTTGTGTTGGTGCAGGAAACCACTTTTGCACTTGTATTAGTGTGGAAAAACCACTTTTCGCACTTGTGTTAGTGTTGAAAAACCACTTTTCGCACTTGTGTTGGTGCAGGAAACCACTTTTGCACTTGTGTTAGTGTTGAAAAACCACTTTTCGCACTTGTGTTAGTGTTGAAAAACCACTTTTCGCACTTGTGTTTGTGCAGGAAACCACTTTTGCACTTGTATTAGTGTGGAAAAAACATTTTTCGCACTTGTGTTAGTGTTGAAAAACCACTTTTCGCACTTGTGTTAGTGTGGCAAAACCACTTTTCGCACTTGTGTTAGTGTTGAAAAACCACTTTTCGCACTTGTGTTAGTGTTGAAAAACCACTTTTCGCACTTGTGTTGGTGCAGGAAACCACTTTTGAACGTGTGGAAAAACCACTTTTCGCACTTGTGTTAGTGTTGAAAAACCACTTTTCGCACTTGTGTTAGTGTTGAAAAACCACTTTTCGCAGTTGTGTTAGTGTTGAAAAACTACTTTTCGCACTTGTGTTGGTGCAGGAAACCACTTTTGAACTTGTATTAGTGTGGAAAAAACACTTTTTGCACTTGTGATAGTGTTGAAAAACCACTTTTCGCACTTGTGTTAGTGTTGAAAAACCACTTTTCGCACTTGTGTTGATGCAGGAAACCACTTTCGCACTTGTATTATTGTGGAAAACCACCTTTCGCACTTGTGTTAGTGTTGAAAAACCACTTTTCGCACTTGTGTTAGTGTTGAAAAACCACTTTTCGCACCTGTGTTGGTGCAGGAAACCACTTTTGCACTTGTATTAGTGTGGAAAAACCACTTTTCGCACTTGTGTTGGTGTTGAAAAACCACTTTTCACACTTGTGTTAGTGTTGAAAAACCACTTTTCGCACTTGTGTTGGTGCAGGAAACCACTTTTGCACTTGTATTAGTGTGGAAAAAACACTTTTTGCACTTGTGATAGTGTTGAAAAACCACTTTTCGCACTTGTGTTAGTGTTGAAAAACCACTTTTCGCACTTGTGTTGGTGCAGGAAACCACTTTTGCACTTGTATTGGTGTGGAAAAACCACCTTTCGCACTTGTGTTAGTGTTGAAAAACCACTTTTCGCACTTGTGTTAGAGTTGAAAAACCACTTTTCGCACTTGTGTTAGTGTTGAAAAACCACTTTTCGCACTTGTGTTGGTGCAGGAAACCACTTTTGCGCTTGTATTAGTGTGGAAAAAACACTTTTTGCACTTGTGTTAGTGTTGAAAAACCACTTTTTGCACTTGTGTTGGTGCAGGAAACCACTTTTGCACTTGTATTAGTGTGGAAAAACCACTTTTCGCACTTGTGTTATTGTTGAAAAACCACTTTTCGCACTTGTGTTATTGTTGAAAAACCACTTTACGCACCTTTGTTGGTGCAGGAAACCACTTTAGCACTTGTATTAGTGTGGAAAAAACACTTTTTGCACTTGTGATAGTGTTGAAAAACCACTTTTCGCACTTGTGTTAGTGTTGAAAAACCACTTTCCGCACTTGTGTTGGTGCAGGAAACCACTTTTGCACTTGTATTAGTGTGGAAAAACCACTTTTCGCACTTGTGTTAGTGTTGAAAAACCACTTTTCGCACTTGTGTTAGTGTTGAAAAACCACTTTTCGCACTTGTGTTGGTGCAGGAAACCACTTTTGCACTTGTATTAGTGTGGAAAAAACATTTTTCGCACTTGTGTTAGTGTTGAAAAACCACTTTTCGCACTTGTGTTAGTGTGGAAAAACCACTTTTCGCACTTGTGTTAGTGTTGAAAAACCACTTTTTGCACTTGTGTTAGTGTTGAAAAACCACTTTTCGCACTTGTGTTGGTGCAGGAAACCACTTTTGCACTTGTATTAGTGTGGAAAAACCACTTTTCGCACTTGTGTTAGTGTTGAAAAACGACTTTTCGCACTTGTGTTAGTGTTGAAAAACCACTTTTCGCCGTTGTGTTAGTGTTGAAAAACTACTTTTCGCACTTGTGTTGGTGCAGGAAACCACTTTTGAACTTGTATTAGTGTGGAAAAAACACTTTTTGCACTTGTGATAGTGTTGAAAAGCCACTTTTCGCACTTGTGTTAGTGTTGAAAAACCACTTTTCGCACTTGTGTTGATGCAGGAAACCACTTTTGCACTTGTATTATTGTGGAAAACCACCTTTTGCACTTGTGTTAGTGTTGAAAAACCACTTTTCGCACTTGTGTTAGTGTTGAAAAACCACTTTTCGCACCTGTGTTGGTGCAGGAAACCACTTTTGCACTTGTATTAGGGTGGAAAAACCACTTTTCGCACTTGTGTTGGTGTTGAAAAACCACTTTTCACACTTGTGTTAGTGTGGAAAAACCACTTTTCGCACTTGTGTTAGTGTTGAAAAACCACTTTTCGCAATTGTGTTAGTGTTGAAAAACCACTTATCGCAGTTGTGTTAGTGTTGAAAAACCACTTTTCGCACTTGTGTTGGTGCAGGAAACCACTTTTGAACTTGTATTAGTGTGGGAAAAACCACTTTTCGCACTTGTGTTAGTGTTGAAAAACCACTTTTCGCACTTGTGTTAGTGTTGAAAAACCACTTTTTGCACTTGTGTTAGTGTTGAAAAATCACTTTTCGCACTTGTGTTAGTGTTGAAAAACCACTTTTCGCACTTGTGTTGGTGCAGGAAACCACTTTTGCACTTGTATTAGTGTGGAAAAACCACTTTTCGCACTTGTGTTCGTGTTGAAAAACCACTTTTCGCACTTGTGTTGGTGCAGGAAACCACTTTTACACTTGTATTCGTGTGGAAAAACCACTTTTCGCACTTGTGTTAGTGTTGAAAAACCACTTTTCGCACTTGTGTTAGTGTTGAAAAACCACTTTTTGCACTTGTGTTAGTGTTGAAAAACGACTTTTCGCACTTGTGTTAGTGTTGAAAAACCACTTTTCGCCGTTGTGTTAGTGTTGAAAAACTACTTTTCGCACTTGTGTTGGTGCAGGAAACCACTTTTGAACTTGTATTAGTGTGGAAAAAACACTTTTTGCACTTGTGATAGTGTTGAAAAAGCCACTTTTCGCACTTGTGTTAGTGTTGAAAAACCACTTTTCGCACTTGTGTTGATGCAGGAAACCACTTTTGCACTTGTATTATTGTGGAAAACCACCTTTTGCACTTGTGTTAGTGTTGAAAAACCACTTTTCGCACTTGTGTTAGTGTTGAAAAACCACTTTTCGCACCTGTGTTGGTGCAGGAAACCACTTTTGCACTTGTATTAGGGTGGAAAAACCACTTTTCGCACTTGTGTTGGTGTTGAAAAACCACTTTTCACACTTGTGTTAGTGTGGAAAAACCACTTTTCGCACTTGTGTTAGTGTTGAAAAACCACTTTTCGCAATTGTGTTAGTGTGAAAAACCACTTATCGCAGTTGTGTTAGTGTTGAAAAACCACTTTTCGCACTTGTGTTGGTGCAGGAAACCACTTTTGAACTTGTATTAGTGTGGGAAAAACCACTTTTCGCACTTGTGTTAGTGTTGAAAAACCACTTTTCGCACTTGTGTTAGTGTTGAAAAACCACTTTTTGCACTTGTGTTAGTGTTGAAAAATCACTTTTCGCACTTGTGTTAGTGTTGAAAAACCACTTTTCGCACTTGTGTTGGTGCAGGAAACCACTTTTGCACTTGTATTAGTGTGGAAAAACCACTTTTCGCACTTGTGTTCGTGTTGAAAAACCACTTTTCGCACTTGTGTTGGTGCAGGAAACCACTTTTACACTTGTATTCGTGTGGAAAAACCACTTTTCGCACTTGTGTTAGTGTTGAAAAACCACTTTTCGCACTTGTGTTAGTGTTGAAAAACCACTTTTTGCACTTGTGTTAGTGTTGAAAAACCACTTTTCGCACTTGTGTTAGTGTTGAAAAACCACTTTTCGCAGTTGTGTTAGTGTTGAAAAACCACTTTTCGCACTTGTGTTGGTGCAGGAAACCACTTTTGAACTTGTATTAGTGTGGAAAAACCACTTTTCGCACTTGTGTTAGTGTTGAAAAACCACTTTTCGCACTTGTGTTAGTGTTGAAAAACCACTTTTCGCGCTTGTGTTAGTGTTGAAAAATCACTTTTCGCACTTGTGTTAGTGTTGAAAAACCACTTTTCGCACTTGTGTTGGTGCAGGAAACCACTTTTGCACTTGTATTAGTGTGGAAAAACCACTTTTCGCACTTGTGTTAGTGTTGAAAAACCACTTTTCGCACTTGTGTTAGTGTTGAAAAACCACTTTTCGCACTTGTGTTGGTGCAGGAAACCACTTTTGCACTTGTATTAGTGTGGAAAAACCACTTTTCGCACTTGTGTTAGTGTTGAAAAACCACTTTTCGCACTTGTGTTAGTGTTGAAAAACCACTTTTCGCAGTTGTGTTAGTGTTGAAAATCCACTTTTCGCACTTGTGTTGGTGCAGGAAACCACTTTTGAACTTGTATTAGTGTGGAAAAACCACTTTTCGCCGCACTTGTGTTAGTGTTGAAAAACCACTTTTCGCACTTGTGTTAGTGTTGAAAAACCACTTTTCGCACTTGTGTTAGTGTTGAAAAATCACTTTTCGCACTTGTGTTAGTGTTGAAAAACCACTTTTCGCACTTGTGTTGGTGCAGGAAACCACTTTTGCACTTGTATTAGTGTGGAAAAACCACTTTTCGCACTTGTGTTAGTGTTGAAAAACCACTTTTCGCACTTGTGTTAGTGTTGAAAAACCACTTTTCGCACCTGTGTTGGTGCAGGAAACCACTTTTTGCACTTGTATTAGTGTGGAAAAACCACTTTTCGCACTTGTGTTTGGTGTTGAAAAACCACTTTTCGCACTTGTGTTAGTGTTGAAAAACCACTTTTCGCACTTGTGTTGGTGCAGGAAACCACTTTTGCACTTGTATTAGTGTGGAAAAAACACTTTTTGCACTTGTGATAGTGTTGAAAAACCACTTTTCGCACTTATGTTAGTGTTGAAAAACCACTTTTCGCACTTGTGTTGGTGCAGGAAACCACTTTTGCACTTGTATTAGTGTGGAAAAACCACCTTTCGCACTTGTGTTAGTGTTGAAAAACCACTTTTCGCACTTGTGTTAGACTTGAAAAACCACTTTTCGCACTTGTGTTAGTGTTGAAAAACCACTTTTCGCACTTGTGTTGGTGCAGGAAACCACTTTTGCGCTTGTATTAGTGTGGAAAAAACACTTTTCGCACTTGTGTTAGTGTTGAAAAACCACTTTTTGCACTTGTGTTAGTGTTGAAAAACCACTTTTCGCACTTGTGTTAGTGTTGAAAAACCACTTTTCGCACTTGTGTTGGTGCAGGAAACCACTTTTGCACTTGTATTAGTGTGGAAAAACCACTTTTTGCACTTGTGTTATTGTTGAAAAACCACTTTTCGCACTTGTGTTAGTGTTGAAAAACCACTTTTCGCACCTGTGTTGGTGCAGGAAACCACTTTAGCACTTGTATTAGTGTGGAAAAAACACTTTTTGCACTTGTGATAGTGTTGAAAAACCACTTTTCGCACTTGTGTTAGTGTTGAAAAACCACTTTTCGCACTTGTGTTAGTGTTGAAAAACCACTTTTCGCACTTGTGTTGGTGCAGGAAACCACTTTTGCACTTGTATTAGTGTGGAAAAAACATTTTTCGCACTTGTGTTAGTGTTGAAAAACCACTTTTCGCACTTGTGTTAGTGTTGAAAAACCACTTTTCGCACTTGTGTTAGTGTTGAAAAACCACTTTTCGCACTTGTGTTGGTGCAGGAAACCACTTTTTCACTTGTATTAGTGTGGAAAAACCACTTTTCGCACTTGTGTTAGTGTTGAAAAACCACTTTTCGAACTTGTGTTAGTGTTGAAAAACCACTTTTCGCACTTGTGTTGGTGCAGGAAACCACTTTTGCACTTGTATTAGTGTGGAAAAAACACTTTTTGCACTTGTGTTAGTGTTGAAAAACCACTTTTCGCACTTGTGTTAGTGTTGAAAAACCACTTTTCGCACTTGTGTTAGTGTTGAAAAACCACTTTTCGCACTTGTGTTGGTGCAGGAAACCACTTTTGCACTTGTATTAGTGTGGAAAAATCACTTTTCGCACTTGTGTTAGTGTTGAAAAACCACTTTTCGCACTTGTGTTAGTGTTGAAAAACCACTTTTCGCACTTGTGTTGGTGCAGGAAACCACTTTTGCACTTGTATTAGTGTGGAAAAACCACTTTTCGCACTTGTGTTAGTGTTGAAAAACCACTTTTCGCAATTGTGTTAGTGTTGAAAAACCACTTTTCGCAGTTGTGTTAGTGTTGAAAAACCACTTTTCGCACTTGTGTTGGTGCAGGAAACCACTTTTGAACTTGTATTAGTGTGGAAAAACCACTTTTCGCACTTGTGTTAGTGTTGAAAAACCACTTTTCGCACTTGTGTTAGTGTTGAAAAACCACTTTTCGCACTTGTGTTAGTGTTGAAAAATCACTTTTCGCACTTGTGTTAGTGTTGAAAAACCACTTTTCGCACTTGTGTTGGTGCAGGAAACCACTTTTGCACTTGTATTAGTGTGGAAAAACCACTTTTCGCACTTGTGTTAGTGTTGAAAAACCACTTTTCGCACTTGTGTTGGTGCAGGAAACCACTTTTACACTTGTATTCGTGTGGAAAAACCACTTTTCGCACTTGTGTTAGTGTTGAAAAACCACTTTTCGCACTTGTGTTAGTGTTGAAAAACCACTTTTTGCACTTGTGTTGGTGCAGGAAACCACTTTTGCACTTGTATTAGTGTGGAAAAACCACTTTTCGCACTTGTGTTAGTGTTGAAAAACCACTTTTCGCACTTGTGTTAGTGTTGAAAAACCACTTTTCGCACTTGTGGTGGTGCAGGAAACCACTTTTGCACTTGTATTAGTGTGGAAAAAACACTTTTTGCACTTGTGATAGTGTTGAAAAACCACTTTTCGCACTTATGTTAGTGTTGAAAAACCACTTTTCGCACTTGTGTTGGTGCAGGAAACCACTTTTGCACTTGTATTAGTGTGGAAAAACCACTTTTCGCACTTGTGTTCGTGTTGAAAAACCACTTTTCGCACTTGTGTTAGTGTTGAAAAACCACTTTTCGCACTTGTGTTAGTGTTGAAAAACCACTTTTCGCACTTGTGTTGGTGCAGGAAACCACTTTTGCACTTGTATTAGTGTGTAAAAACCACTTTTCGCACTTGTGTTAGTGTTGAAAAACCACTTTTCGCACTTGTGTTAGTGTTGAAAAACCACTTTTCGCACCTGTGTTGGTGCAGGAAACCACTTTTGCACTTGTATTAGTATGGAAAAACCACTTTTCGCACTTGTGTTGGTGTTGAAAAACCACTTTTCGCACTTGTGTTAGTGTTGAAAAACCACTTTTTCGCACTTGTGTTGGTGCAGGAAACCACTTTTGCACTTGTATTAGTGTGGAAAAACCACTTTTCGCACTTGTGTTAGTGTTGAAAAACCACTTTTCGCACTTGTGTTGGTGCAGGAAACCACTTTTGCACTTGTATTAGTGTGGAAAAACCACTTTTCGCACTTGTGTTAGTGTTGAAAAACCACTTTTCGCACTTGTGTTAGTGTTGAAAAACCACTTTTCGCAGTTGTGTTAGTGTTGAAAATCCACTTTTCGCACTTGTGTTGGTGCAGGAAACCACTTTTGAACTTGTATTAGTGTGGAAAAAACCACTTTTCGCACTTGTGTTAGTGTTGAAAAACCACTTTTCGCACTTGTGTTAGTGTTGAAAAACCACTTTTCGCACTTGTGTTAGTGTTGAAAAATCACTTTTCGCACTTGTGTTAGTGTTGAAAAA
Organism: Myxine glutinosa; assembly: GCF_964187855.1. Taxonomy (NCBI): domain Eukaryota; kingdom Metazoa; phylum Chordata; class Myxini; order Myxiniformes; family Myxinidae; genus Myxine; species Myxine glutinosa. The sequence goes on along the minus strand of NW_027618380.1, from coordinate 22,194 downwards.
CCACTTTTCACACTTGTGTTGGTGCAGGAAACCACTTTTGCACTTGTATTAGTGTGGAAAAACCACTTTTCGCACTTGTGTTAGTGTTGAAAAACCACTTTTCGCACTTGTGTTGGTGCAGGAAACCACTTTTACACTTGTATTCGTGTGGAAAACCACTTTTCGCACTTGTGTTAGTGTTGAAAAACCACTTTTCGCACTTGTGTTAGTGTTGAAAAACCACTTTTTGCACTTGTGTTGGTGCAGGAAACCACTTTTGCACTTGTATTAGTGTGGAAAAACCACTTTTCGCACTTGTGTTAGTGTTGAAAAACCACTTTTCGCACTTGTGTTAGTGTTGAAAAACCACTTTTCGCACTTGTGTTAGTGTTGAAAAACCACTTTTCGCACTTGTGGTGGTGCAGGAAACCACTTTTGCACTTGTATTAGTGTGGAAAAAACACTTTTTGCACTTGTGATAGTGTTGAAAAACCACTTTTCGCACTTGTGTTAGTGTTGAAAAACCACTTTTCGCACTTGTGTTGGTGCAGGAAACCACTTTTGCACTTGTATTAGTGTGGAAAAAACCACTTTTCGCACTTGTGTTCGTGTTGAAAAACCACTTTTCGCACTTGTGTTAGTGTTGAAAAACCACTTTTCGCACTTGTGTTAGTGTTGAAAAACCACTTTTCGCACTTGTGTTGGTGCAGGAAACCACTTTTGCACTTGTATTAGTGTGTAAAAACCACTTTTCGCACTTGTGTTAGTGTTGAAAAACCACTTTTCGCACTTGTGTTAGTGTTGAAAAACCACTTTTCGCACCTGTGTTGGTGCAGGAAACCACTTTTGCACTTGTATTAGTATGGAAAAACCACTTTTCGCACTTGTGTTGGTGTTGAAAAACCACTTTTCGCACTTGTGTTAGTGTTGAAAAACCACTTTTCGCACTTGTGTTGGTGCAGGAAACCACTTTTGCACTTGTATTAGTGTGGAAAAACCACTTTTCGCACTTGTGTTAGTGTTGAAAAACCACTTTTCGCACTTGTGTTGGTGCAGGAAACCACTTTTGCACTTGTATTAGTGTTGAAAAACCACTTTTCGCACTTGTGTTAGTGTTGAAAAACCACTTTTCGCACTTGTGTTGGTGCAGGAAACCACTTTTGCACTTGTATTAGTGTGGAAAAACCACTTTTCGCACTTGTGTTAGTGTTGAAAAACCACTTTTCGCACTTGTGTTAGTGTTGAAAAACCACTTTTCGCAGTTGTGTTAGTGTTGAAAATCCACTTTTCGCACTTGTGTTGGTGCAGGAAACCACTTTTGAACTTGTATTAGTGTGGAAAAACCACTTTTCGCACTTGTGTTAGTGTTGAAAAACCACTTTTCGCACTTGTGTTAGTGTTGAAAAACCACTTTTCGCACTTGTGTTAGTGTTGAAAAATCACTTTTCGCACTTGTATTAGTGTTGAAAAACCACTTTTCGCACTTGTGTTGGTGCAGGAAACCACTTTTACACTTGTATTCGTGTGGAAAAACCACTTTTCGCACTTGTGTTAGTGTTGAAAAATCACTTTTCGCACTTGTATTAGTGTTGAAAAACCACTTTTCGCACTTGTGTTGGTGCAGGAAACCACTTTTACACTTGTATTCGTGTGGAAAAACCACTTTTGCACTTGTATTAGTGTGGAAAAACCACTTTTCGCACTTGTGTTCGTGTTGAAAAACCACTTTTCGCACTTGTGTTGGTGCAGGAAACCACTTTTACACTTGTATTCGTGTGGAAAAACCACTTTTCGCACTTGTGTTAGTGTTGAAAAACCACTTTTCGCACTTGTGTTAGTGTTGAAAAACCACTTTTTGCACTTGTGTTAGTGTTGAAAAACCACTTTTCGCACTTGTGTTAGTGTTGAAAAACCACTTTTCGCAGTTGTGTTAGTGTTGAAAAACCACTTTTCGCACTTGTGTTGGTGCAGGAAACCACTTTTGAACTTGTATTAGTGTGGAAAAACCACTTTTCGCACTTGTGTTAGTGTTGAAAAACCACTTTTCGCACTTGTGTTAGTGTTGAAAAACCACTTTTCGCGCTTGTGTTAGTGTTGAAAAATCACTTTTCGCACTTGTGTTAGTGTTGAAAAACCACTTTTCGCACTTGTGTTGGTGCAGGAAACCACTTTTGCACTTGTATTAGTGTGGAAAAACCACTTTTCGCACTTGTGTTAGTGTTGAAAAACCACTTTTCGCACTTGTGTTAGTGTTGAAAAACCACTTTTCGCACTTGTGTTGGTGCAGGAAACCACTTTTGCACTTGTATTAGTGTGGAAAAACCACTTTTCGCACTTGTGTTAGTGTTGAAAAACCACTTTTCGCACTTGTGTTAGTGTTGAAAAACCACTTTTCGCAGTTGTGTTAGTGTTGAAAATCCACTTTTCGCACTTGTGTTGGTGCAGGAAACCACTTTTGAACTTGTATTAGTGTGGAAAAACCACTTTTCGCACTTGTGTTAGTGTTGAAAAACCACTTTTCGCACTTGTGTTAGTGTTGAAAAACCACTTTTCGCACTTGTGTTAGTGTTGAAAAATCACTTTTCGCACTTGTGTTAGTGTTGAAAAACCACTTTTCGCACTTGTGTTGGTGCAGGAAACCACTTTTGCACTTGTATTAGTGTGGAAAAACCACTTTTCGCACTTGTGTTAGTGTTGAAAAACCACTTTTCGCACTTGTGTTAGTGTTGAAAAACCACTTTTCGCACCTGTGTTGGTGCAGGAAACCACTTTTGCACTTGTATTAGTGTGGAAAAACCACTTTTCGCACTTGTGTTGGTGTTGAAAAACCACTTTTCGCACTTGTGTTAGTGTTGAAAAACCACTTTTCGCACTTGTGTTGGTGCAGGAAACCACTTTTGCACTTGTATTAGTGTGGAAAAAAACACTTTTTGCACTTGTGATAGTGTTGAAAAACCACTTTTCCGCACTTATGTTAGTGTTGAAAAACCACTTTTCGCACTTGTGTTGGTGCAGGAAACCACTTTTGCACTTGTATTAGTGTGGAAAAACCACCTTTCGCACTTGTGTTAGTGTTGAAAAACCACTTTTCGCACTTGTGTTAGACTTGAAAAACCACTTTTCGCACTTGTGTTAGTGTTGAAAAACCACTTTTCGCACTTGTGTTGGTGCAGGAAACCACTTTTGCGCTTGTATTAGTGTGGAAAAAACACTTTTCGCACTTGTGTTAGTGTTGAAAAACCACTTTTTGCACTTGTGTTAGTGTTGAAAAACCACTTTTCGCACTTGTGTTAGTGTTGAAAAACCACTTTTCGCACTTGTGTTGGTGCAGGAAACCACTTTTGCACTTGTATTAGTGTGGAAAAACCACTTTTTGCACTTGTGTTATTGTTGAAAAACCACTTTTCGCACTTGTGTTAGTGTTGAAAAACCACTTTTCGCACCTGTGTTGGTGCAGGAAACCACTTTAGCACTTGTATTAGTGTGGAAAAAACACTTTTTGCACTTGTGATAGTGTTGAAAAACCACTTTTCGCACTTGTGTTAGTGTTGAAAAACCACTTTTCGCACTTGTGTTAGTGTTGAAAAACCACTTTTCGCACTTGTGTTGGTGCAGGAAACCACTTTTGCACTTGTATTAGTGTGGAAAAAACATTTTTCGCACTTGTGTTAGTGTTGAAAAACCACTTTTCGCACTTGTGTTAGTGTTGAAAAACCACTTTTCGCACTTGTGTTAGTGTTGAAAAACCACTTTTCGCACTTGTGTTGGTGCAGGAAACCACTTTTTCACTTGTATTAGTGTGGAAAAACCACTTTTCGCACTTGTGTTAGTGTTGAAAAACCACTTTTCGAACTTGTGTTAGTGTTGAAAAACCACTTTTCGCACTTGTGTTGGTGCAGGAAACCACTTTTGCACTTGTATTAGTGTGGAAAAAACACTTTTTGCACTTGTGTTAGTGTTGAAAAACCACTTTTCGCACTTGTGTTAGTGTTGAAAAACCACTTTTCGCACTTGTGTTAGTGTTGAAAAACCACTTTTCGCACTTGTGTTGGTGCAGGAAACCACTTTTGCACTTGTATTAGTGTGGAAAAATCACTTTTCGCACTTGTGTTAGTGTTGAAAAACCACTTTTCGCACTTGTGTTAGTGTTGAAAAACCACTTTTCGCACTTGTGTTGGTGCAGGAAACCACTTTTGCACTTGTATTAGTGTGGAAAAACCACTTTTCGCACTTGTGTTAGTGTTGAAAAACCACTTTTCGCAATTGTGTTAGTGTTGAAAAACCACTTTTCGCAGTTGTGTTAGTGTTGAAAAACCACTTTTCGCACTTGTGTTGGTGCAGGAAACCACTTTTGAACTCGTATTAGTGTGGAAAAACCACTTTTCGCACTTGTGTTAGTGTTGAAAAACCACTTTTCGCACTTGTGTTAGTGTTGAAAAACCACTTTTCGCACTTGTGTTAGTGTTGAAAAATCACTTTTCGCACTTGTGTTAGTGTTGAAAAACCACTTTTCGCACTTGTGTTGGTGCAGGAAACCACTTTTGCACTTGTATTAGTGTGGAAAAACCACTTTTCGCACTTGTGTTAGTGTTGAAAAACCACTTTTCGCACTTGTGTTGGTGCAGGAAACCACTTTTACACTTGTATTCGTGTGGAAAACCACTTTTCGCACTTGTGTTAGTGTTGAAAAACCACTTTTCGCACTTGTGTTAGTGTTGAAAAACCACTTTTTGCACTTGTGTTGGTGCAGGAAACCACTTTTGCACTTGTATTAGTGTGGAAAAACCACTTTTCGCACTTGTGTTAGTGTTGAAAAACCACTTTTCGCACTTGTGTTAGTGTTGAAAAACCACTTTTCGCACTTGTGGTGGTGCAGGAAACCACTTTTGCACTTGTATTAGTGTGGAAAAAACACTTTTTGCACTTGTGATAGTGTTGAAAAACCACTTTTCGCACTTATGTTAGTGTTGAAAAACCACTTTTCGCACTTGTGTTGGTGCAGGAAACCACTTTTGCACTTGTATTAGTGTGGAAAAACCACTTTTCGCACTTGTGTTCGTGTTGAAAAACCACTTTTCGCACTTGTGTTAGTGTTGAAAAACCACTTTTCGCACTTGTGTTAGTGTTGAAAAACCACTTTTCGCACTTGTGTTGGTGCAGGAAACCACTTTTGCACTTGTATTAGTGTGTAAAAACCACTTTTCGCACTTGTGTTAGTGTTGAAAAACCACTTTTCGCACTTGTGTTAGTGTTGAAAAACCACTTTTCGCACCTGTGTTGGTGCAGGAAACCACTTTTGCACTTGTATTAGTATGGAAAAACCACTTTTCGCACTTGTGTTGGTGTTGAAAAACCACTTTTCGCACTTGTGTTAGTGTTGAAAAACCACTTTTCGCACTTGTGTTGGTGCAGGAAACCACTTTTGCACTTGTATTAGTGTGGAAAAACCACTTTTCGCACTTGTGTTAGTGTTGAAAAACCACTTTTCGCACTTGTGTTGGTGCAGGAAACCACTTTTGCACTTGTATTAGTGTGGAAAAACCACTTTTCGCACTTGTGTTAGTGTTGAAAAACCACTTTTCGCACTTGTGTTAGTGTTGAAAAACCACTTTTCGCAGTTGTGTTAGTGTTGAAAATCCACTTTTCGCACTTGTGTTGGTGCAGGAAACCACTTTTGAACTTGTATTAGTGTGGAAAAACCACTTTTCGCACTTGTGTTAGTGTTGAAAAACCACTTTTCGCACTTGTGTTAGTGTTGAAAAACCACTTTTCGCACTTGTGTTAGTGTTGAAAAATCACTTTTCGCACTTGTGTTAGTGTTGAAAAACCACTTTTCACACTTGTGTTGGTGCAGGAAACCACTTTTGCACTTGTATTAGTGTGGAAAAACCACTTTTCGCACTTGTGTTAGTGTTGAAAAACCACTTTTCGCACTTGTGTTGGTGCAGGAAACCACTTTTACACTTGTATTCGTGTGGAAAACCACTTTTCGCACTTGTGTTAGTGTTGAAAAACCACTTTTCGCACTTGTGTTAGTGTTGAAAAACCACTTTTTGCACTTGTGTTGGTGCAGGAAACCACTTTTGCACTTGTATTAGTGTGGAAAAACCACTTTTCGCACTTGTGTTAGTGTTGAAAAACCACTTTTCGCACTTGTGTTAGTGTTGAAAAACCACTTTTCGCACTTGTGTTAGTGTTGAAAAACCACTTTTCGCACTTGTGGTGGTGCAGGAAACCACTTTTGCACTTGTATTAGTGTGGAAAAAACACTTTTTGCACTTGTGATAGTGTTGAAAAACCACTTTTCGCACTTGTGTTAGTGTTGAAAAACCACTTTTCGCACTTGTGTTGGTGCAGGAAACCACTTTTGCACTTGTATTAGTGTGGAAAAACCACTTTTCGCACTTGTGTTCGTGTTGAAAAACCACTTTTCGCACTTGTGTTAGTGTTGAAAAACCACTTTTCGCACTTGTGTTAGTGTTGAAAAACCACTTTTCGCACTTGTGTTGGTGCAGGAAACCACTTTTGCACTTGTATTAGTGTGTAAAAACCACTTTTCGCACTTGTGTTAGTGTTGAAAAACCACTTTTCGCACTTGTGTTAGTGTTGAAAAACCACTTTTCGCACCTGTGTTGGTGCAGGAAACCACTTTTGCACTTGTATTAGTATGGAAAAACCACTTTTCGCACTTGTGTTGGTGTTGAAAAACCACTTTTCGCACTTGTGTTAGTGTTGAAAAACCACTTTTCGCACTTGTGTTGGTGCAGGAAACCACTTTTGCACTTGTATTAGTGTGGAAAAACCACTTTTCGCACTTGTGTTAGTGTTGAAAAACCACTTTTCGCACTTGTGTTGGTGCAGGAAACCACTTTTGCACTTGTATTAGTGTTGAAAAACCACTTTTCGCACTTGTGTTAGTGTTGAAAAACCACTTTTCGCACTTGTGTTGGTGCAGGAAACCACTTTTGCACTTGTATTAGTGTGGAAAAACCACTTTTCGCACTTGTGTTAGTGTTGAAAAACCACTTTTCGCACTTGTGTTAGTGTTGAAAAACCACTTTTCGCAGTTGTGTTAGTGTTGAAAATCCACTTTTCGCACTTGTGTTGGTGCAGGAAACCACTTTTGAACTTGTATTAGTGTGGAAAAACCACTTTTCGCACTTGTGTTAGTGTTGAAAAACCACTTTTCGCACTTGTGTTAGTGTTGAAAAACCACTTTTCGCACTTGTGTTAGTGTTGAAAAATCACTTTTCGCACTTGTATTAGTGTTGAAAAACCACTTTTCGCACTTGTGTTGGTGCAGGAAACCACTTTTGCACTTGTATTAGTGTGGAAAAACCACTTTTCGCACTTGTGTTAGTGTTGAAAAACCACTTTTCGCACTTGTGTTAGTGTTGAAAAACCACTTTTCGCACCTGTGTTGGTGCAGGAAACCACTTTTCGCACTTGTGTTGGTGCAGGAAACCACTTTTGCACTTGTATTAGTGTGGAAAAAACACTTTTTGCACTTGTGATAGTGTTGAAAAACCACTTTTCGCACTTGTGTTAGTGTTGAAAAACCACTTTTCGCACTTGTGTTGGTGCAGGAAACCACTTTTGCACTTGTATTAGTGTGGAAAAACCACCTTTCACACTTGTGTTAGTGTTGAAAAACCACTTTTCGCACTTGTGTTAGACTTGAAAAACCACTTTTCGCACTTGTGTTAGTGTTGAAAAACCACTTTTCGCACTTGTGTTGGTGCAGGAAACCACTTTTGCGCTTGTATTAGTGTGGAAAAAACACTTTTCGCACTTGTGTTAGTGTTGAAAAACCACTTTTTGCACTTGTGTTAGTGTTGAAAAACCACTTTTCGCACTTGTGTTAGTGTTGAAAAACCACTTTTCGCACTTGTGTTGGTGCAGGAAACCACTTTAACACTTGTATTAGTGTGGAAAAACCACTTTTCACACTTGTGTTAGTGCTGAAAAACCACTTTTCGAACTTGTGTTAGTGTTGAAAAACCACTTTTCGCACTTGTGTTGGTGCAGGAAACCACTTTTGCACTTGTATTAGTGTGGAAAAAACACTTTTTGCACTTGTGTTAGTGTTGAAAAACCACTTTTCGCACTTGTGTTAGTGTTGAAAAACCACTTTTCGCACTTGTGTTAGTGTTGAAAAACCACTTTTCGCACTTGTGTTGGTGCAGGAAACCACTTTTGCACTTGTATTAGTGTAGAAAAATCACTTTTCGCACTTGTGTTAGTGTTGAAAAACCACTTTTCGCACTTGTGTTAGTGTTGAAAAACCACTTTTCGCACTTGTGTTGGTGCAGGAAACCACTTTTGCACTTGTATTAGTGTGGAAAAACCACTTTTCGCACTTGTGTTAGTGTTGAAAAACCACTTTTCGCAATTGTGTTAGTGTTGAAAAACCACTTTTCGCAGTTGTGTTAGTGTTGAAAAACCACTTTTCGCACTTGTGTTGGTGCAGGAAACCACTTTTGAACTTGTATTAATGTGGAAAAACCACTTTTCGCACTTGTGTTAGTGTTGAAAAACCACTTTTCGCACTTGTGTTAGTGTTGAAAAACCACTTTTCGCACTTGTGTTAGTGTTGAAAAATCACTTTTCGCACTTGTGTTAGTGTTGAAAAACCACTTTTCACACTTGTGTTGGTGCAGGAAACCACTTTTGCACTTGTATTAGTGTGGAAAAACCACTTTTCGCACTTGTGTTAGTGTTGAAAAACCACTTTTCGCACTTGTGTTGGTGCAGGAAACCACTTTTACACTTGTATTAGTGTGGAAAAACCACTTTTCGCACTTGTGTTAGTGTTGAAAAACCACTTTTCGCACTTGTGTTAGTGTTGAAAAACCACTTTTCGCACTTGTGTTAGTGTTGAAAAACCACTTTTCGCACTTGTGGTGGTGCAGGAAACCACTTTTGCACTTGTATTAGTGTGGAAAAACACTTTTTGCACTTGTGATAGTGTTGAAAAACCACTTTTCGCACTTGTGTTAGTGTTGAAAAACCACTTTTCGCACTTGTGTTGGTGCAGGAAACCACTTTTGTACTTGTATTAGTGTGGAAAAACCACTTTTCGCACTTGTGTTCGTGTTGAAAAACCACTTTTCGCACTTGTGTTAGTGTTGAAAAACCACTTTTCGCACTTGTGTTAGTGTTGAAAAACCACTTTTCGCACTTGTGTTGGTGCAGGAAACCACTTTTGCACTTGTATTAGTGTGTAAAAACCACTTTTCGCACTTGTGTTAGTGTTGAAAAACCACTTTTCGCACTTGTGTTAGTGTTGAAAAACCACTTTTCGCACCTGTGTTGGTGCAGGAAACCACTTTTGCACTTGTATTAGTATGGAAAAACCACTTTTCGCACTTGTGCTGGTGTTGAAAAACCACTTTTCGCACTTGTGTTAGTGTTGAAAAACCACTTTTCGCACTTGTGTTGGTGCAGGAAACCACTTTTGCACTTGTATTAGTGTGGAAAAACCACTTTTCGCACTTGTGTTAGTGTTGAAAAACCACTTTTCGCACTTGTGTTGGTGCAGGAAACCACTTTTGCACTTGTATTAGTGTTGAAAAACCACTTTTCGCACTTGTGTTAGTGTTGAAAAACCACTTTTCGCACTTGTGTTGGTGCAGGAAACCACTTTTGCACTTGTATTAGTGTGGAAAAACCACTTTTCGCACTTGTGTTAGTGTTGAAAAACCACTTTTCGCACTTGTGTTAGTGTTGAAAAACCACTTTTCGCAGTTGTGTTAGTGTTGAAAATCCACTTTTCGCACTTGTGTTGGTGCAGGAAACCACTTTTGAACTTGTATTAGTGTGGAAAAACCACTTTTCGCACTTGTGTTAGTGTTGAAAAACCACTTTTCGCACTTGTGTTAGTGTTGAAAAACCACTTTTCGCACTTGTGTTAGTGTTGAAAAATCACTTTTCGCACTTGTGTTAGTGTTGAAAAACCACTTTTCGCACTTGTGTTGGTGCAGGAAACCACTTTTGCACTTGTATTAGTGTGGAAAAACCACTTTTCGCACTTGTGTTAGTGTTGAAAAACCACTTTTCGCACTTGTGTTAGTGTTGAAAAACCACTTTTCGCACCTGTGTTGGTGCAGGAAACCACTTTTGCACTTGTATTAGTGTGGAAAAACCACTTTTCGCACTTGTGTTGGTGTTGAAAAACCACTTTTCGCACTTGTGTTAGTGTTGAAAAACCACTTTTCGCACTTGTGTTGGTGCAGGAAACCACTTTTGCACTTGTATTAGTGTGGAAAAAACACTTTTTGCACTTGTGATAGTGTTGAAAAACCACTTTTCGCACTTATGTTAGTGTTGAAAAACCACTTTTCGCACTTGTGTTGGTGCAGGAAACCACTTTTGCACTTGTATTAGTGTGGAAAAACCACCTTTCGCACTTGTGTTAGTGTTGAAAAACCACTTTTCGCACTTGTGTTAGACTTGAGATACCACTTTTCGCACTTGTGTTAGTGTTGAAAAACCACTTTTCGCACTTGTGTTGGTGCAGGAAACCACTTTTGCGCTTGTATTAGTGTGGAAAAAACACTTTTCGCACTTGTGTTAGTGTTGAAAAACCACTTTTTGCACTTGTGTTAGTGTTGAAAAACCACTTTTCGCACTTGTGTTAGTGTTGAAAAACCACTTTTCGCACTTGTGTTGGTGCAGGAAACCACTTTTGCACTTGTATTAGTGTGGAAAAACCACTTTTCGCACTTGTGTTATTGTTGAAAAACCACTTTTCGCACTTGTGTTAGTGTTGAAAAACCACTTTTCGCACCTGTGTTGGTGCAGGAAACCACTTTAGCACTTGTATTAGTGTGGAAAAAACACTTTTTGCACTTGTGATAGTGTTGAAAAACCACTTTTCGCACTTGTGTTAGTGTTGAAAAACCACTTTTCGCACTTGTGTTAGTGTTGAAAAACCACTTTTCGCACTTGTGTTGGTGCAGGAAACCACTTTTGCACTTGTATTAGTGTGGAAAAAACATTTTTCGCACTTGTGTTAGTGTTGAAAAACCACTTTTTGCACTTGTGTTAGTGTTGAAAAACCACTTTTCGCACTTGTGTTAGTGTTGAAAAACCACTTTTCGCACTTGTGTTGGTGCAGGAAACCACTTTTTCACTTGTATTAGTGTGGAAAAACCACTTTTCGCACTTGTGTTAGTGTTGAAAAACCACTTTTCGAACTTGTGTTAGTGTTGAAAAACCACTTTTCGCACTTGTGTTGGTGCAGGAAACCACTTTTGCACTTGTATTAGTGTGGAAAAAACACTTTTTGCACTTGTGTTAGTGTTGAAAAACCACTTTTCGCACTTGTGTTAGTGTTGAAAAACCACTTTTCGCACTTGTGTTAGTGTTGAAAAACCACTTTTCGCACTTGTGTTGGTGCAGGAAACCACTTTTGCACTTGTATTAGTGTGGAAAAATCACTTTTCGCACTTGTGTTAGTGTTGAAAAACCACTTTTCGCACTTGTGTTAGTGTTGAAAAACCACTTTTCGCACTTGTGTTGGTGCAGGAAACCACTTTTGCACTTGTATTAGTGTGGAAAAACCACTTTTCGCACTTGTGTTAGTGTTGAAAAACCACTTTTCGCAATTGTGTTAGTGTTGAAAAACCACTTTTCGCAGTTGTGTTAGTGTTGAAAAACCACTTTTCGCACTTGTGTTGGTGCAGGAAACCACTTTTGAACTTGTATTAGTGTGGAAAAACCACTTTTCGCACTTGTGTTAGTGTTGAAAAACCACTTTTCGCACTTGTGTTAGTGTTGAAAAACCACTTTTCGCACTTGTGTTAGTGTTGAAAAATCACTTTTCGCACTTGTGTTAGTGTTGAAAAACCACTTTTCGCACTTGTGTTGGTGCAGGAAACCACTTTTGCACTTGTATTAGTGTGGAAAAACCACTTTTCGCACTTGTGTTAGTGTTGAAAAACCACTTTTCGCACTTGTGTTGGTGCAGGAAACCACTTTTACACTTGTATTCGTGTGGAAAACCACTTTTCGCACTTGTGTTAGTGTTGAAAAACCACTTTTCGCACTTGTGTTAGTGTTGAAAAACCACTTTTTGCACTTGTGTTGGTGCAGGAAACCACTTTTGCACTTGTATTAGTGTGGAAAAACCACTTTTCGCACTTGTGTTAGTGTTGAAAAACCACTTTTCGCACTTGTGTTAGTGTTGAAAAACCACTTTTCGCACTTGTGGTGGTGCAGGAAACCACTTTTGCACTTGTATTAGTGTGGAAAAAACACTTTTTGCACTTGTGATAGTGTTGAAAAACCACTTTTCGCACTTGTGTTAGTGTTGAAAAACCACTTTTCGCACTTGTGTTGGTGCAGGAAACCACTTTTGCACTTGTATTAGTGTGGAAAAACCACTTTTCGCACTTGTGTTCGTGTTGAAAAACCACTTTTCGCACTTGTGTTAGTGTTGAAAAACCACTTTTCGCACTTGTGTTAGTGTTGAAAAACCACTTTTCGCACTTGTGTTGGTGCAGGAAACCACTTTTGCACTTGCAGTAGTGTGGAAAAAACACTTTTCGCACTTGTGTTAGTGTTGAAAAACCACTTTTCGCACTTGTGTTAGTGTTGAAAAACCACTTTTTGCACTTGTGTTAGTGTTGAAAAACCACTTTTCGCACTTGTGTTAGTGTTGAAAAATCACTTTTCGCACTTGTGTTAGTGTTGAAAAACCACTTTTCGCACTTGTGTTGGTGCAGGAAACCACTTTTGCACTTGTATTAGTGTGGAAAAACCACTTTTCGCACTTGTGTTAGTGTTGAAAAACCACTTTTCGCACTTGTGTTAGTGTTGAAAAACCACTTTTCGCACCTGTGTTGGTGCAGGAAACCACTTTTGCACTTGTATTAGTGTGGAAAAACCACTTTTCGCACTTGTGTTGGTGTTGAAAAACCACTTTTCGCACTTGTGTTAGTGTTGAAAAACCACTTTTCGCACCTGTGTTGGTGCAGGAAACCACTTTTGCACTTGTATTAGTGTGGAAAAACCACTTTTCGCACTTGTGTTGGTGTTGAAAAACCACTTTTCGCACTTGTGTTAGTGTTGAAAAACCACTTTTCGCACTTGTGTTGGTGCAGGAAACCACTTTTGCACTTGTATTAGTGTGGAAAAAACACTTTTTGCACTTGTGATAGTGTTGAAAAACCACTTTTCGCACTTATGTTAGTGTTGAAAAACCACTTTTCGCACTTGTGTTGGTGCAGGAAACCACTTTTGCACTTGTATTAGTGTGGAAAAACCACCTTTCGCACTTGTGTTAGTGTTGAAAAACCACTTTTCGCACTTGTGTTAGACTTGAGATACCACTTTTCGCACTTGTGTTAGTGTTGAAAAACCACTTTTCGCACTTGTGTTGGTGCAGGAAACCACTTTTGCGCTTGTATTAGTGTGGAAAAAACACTTTTCGCACTTGTGTTAGTGTTGAAAAACCACTTTTTGCACTTGTGTTAGTGTTGAAAAACCACTTTTCGCACTTGTGTTAGTGTTGAAAAACCACTTTTCGCACTTGTGTTGGTGCAGGAAACCACTTTTGCACTTGTATTAGTGTGGAAAAACCACTTTTCGCACTTGTGTTATTGTTGAAAAACCACTTTTCGCACTTGTGTTAGTGTTGAAAAACCACTTTTCGCACCTGTGTTGGTGCAGGAAACCACTTTAGCACTTGTATTAGTGTGGAAAAAACACTTTTTGCACTTGTGATAGTGTTGAAAAACCACTTTTCGCACTTGTGTTAGTGTTGAAAAACCACTTTTCGCACTTGTGTTAGTGTTGAAAAACCACTTTTCGCACTTGTGTTGGTGCAGGAAACCACTTTTGCACTTGTATTAGTGTGGAAAAAACATTTTTCGCACTTGTGTTAGTGTTGAAAAACCACTTTTCGCACTTGTGTTAGTGTTGAAAAACCACTTTTCGCACTTGTGTTAGTGTTGAAAAACCACTTTTCGCACTTGTGTTGGTGCAGGAAACCACTTTTTCACTTGTATTAGTGTGGAAAAACCACTTTTCGCACTTGTGTTAGTGTTGAAAAACCACTTTTCGAACTTGTGTTAGTGTTGAAAAACCACTTTTCGCACTTGTGTTGGTGCAGGAAACCACTTTTGCACTTGTATTAGTGTGGAAAAAACACTTTTTGCACTTGTGTTAGTGTTGAAAAACCACTTTTCGCACTTGTGTTAGTGTTGAAAAACCACTTTTCGCACTTGTGTTAGTGTTGAAAAACCACTTTTCGCACTTGTGTTGGTGCAGGAAACCACTTTTGCACTTGTATTAGTGTGGAAAAATCACTTTTCGCACTTGTGTTAGTGTTGAAAAACCACTTTTCGCACTTGTGTTAGTGTTGAAAAACCACTTTTCGCACTTGTGTTGGTGCAGGAAACCACTTTTGCACTTGTATTAGTGTGGAAAAACCACTTTTCGCACTTGTGTTAGTGTTGAAAAACCACTTTTCGCAATTGTGTTAGTGTTGAAAAACCACTTTTCGCAGTTGTGTTAGTGTTGAAAAACCACTTTTCGCACTTGTGTTGGTGCAGGAAACCACTTTTGAACTTGTATTAGTGTGGAAAAACCACTTTTCGCACTTGTGTTAGTGTTGAAAAACCACTTTTCGCACTTGTGTTAGTGTTGAAAAACCACTTTTCGCACTTGTGTTAGTGTTGAAAAATCACTTTTCGCACTTGTGTTAGTGTTGAAAAACCACTTTTCGCACTTGTGTTGGTGCAGGAAACCACTTTTGCACTTGTATTAGTGTGGAAAAACCACTTTTCGCACTTGTGTTAGTGTTGAAAAACCACTTTTCGCACTTGTGTTGGTGCAGGAAACCACTTTTACACTTGTATTCGTGTGGAAAACCACTTTTCGCACTTGTGTTAGTGTTGAAAAACCACTTTTCGCACTTGTGTTAGTGTTGAAAAACCACTTTTTGCACTTGTGTTGGTGCAGGAAACCACTTTTGCACTTGTATTAGTGTGGAAAAACCACTTTTCGCACTTGTGTTAGTGTTGAAAAACCACTTTTCGCACTTGTGTTAGTGTTGAAAAACCACTTTTCGCACTTGTGGTGGTGCAGGAAACCACTTTTGCACTTGTATTAGTGTGGAAAAAACACTTTTTGCACTTGTGATAGTGTTGAAAAACCACTTTTCGCACTTGTGTTAGTGTTGAAAAACCACTTTTCGCACTTGTGTTGGTGCAGGAAACCACTTTTGCACTTGTATTAGTGTGGAAAAACCACTTTTCGCACTTGTGTTCGTGTTGAAAAACCACTTTTCGCACTTGTGTTAGTGTTGAAAAACCACTTTTCGCACTTGTGTTAGTGTTGAAAAACCACTTTTCGCACTTGTGTTGGTGCAGGAAACCACTTTTGCACTTGCAGTAGTGTGGAAAAAACACTTTTCGCACTTGTGTTAGTGTTGAAAAACCACTTTTCGCACTTGTGTTAGTGTTGAAAAACCACTTTTTGCACTTGTGTTAGTGTTGAAAAACCACTTTTCGCACTTGTGTTAGTGTTGAAAAATCACTTTTCGCACTTGTGTTAGTGTTGAAAAACCACTTTTCGCACTTGTGTTGGTGCAGGAAACCACTTTTGCACTTGTATTAGTGTGGAAAAACCACTTTTCGCACTTGTGTTAGTGTTGAAAAACCACTTTTCGCACTTGTGTTAGTGTTGAAAAACCACTTTTCGCACCTGTGTTGGTGCAGGAAACCACTTTTGCACTTGTATTAGTGTGGAAAAACCACTTTTCGCACTTGTGTTGGTGTTGAAAAACCACTTTTCGCACTTGTGTTAGTGTTGAAAAACCACTTTTCGCACCTGTGTTGGTGCAGGAAACCACTTTTGCACTTGTATTAGTGTGGAAAAACCACTTTTCGCACTTGTGTTAGTGTTGAAAAACCACTTTTCGCACTTGTGTTAGTGTTGAAAAACCACTTTTCGCACCTGTGTTGGTGCAGGAAACCACTTTTGCACTTGTATTAGTGTGGAAAAACCACTTTTCGCACTTGTGTTGGTGTTGAAAAACCACTTTTCGCACTTGTGTTAGTGTTGAAAAACCACTTTTCGCACTTGTGTTGGTGCAGGAAACCACTTTTGCACTTGTATTAGTGTGGAAAAAACACTTTTTGCACTTGTGATAGTGTTGAAAAACCACTTTTCGCACTTGTGTTAGTGTTGAAAAACCACTTTTCGCACTTGTGTTGGTGCAGGAAACCACTTTTGCACTTGTATTAGTGTGGAAAAACCACCTTTCGCACTTGTGTTAGTGTTGAAAAACCACTTTTCGCACTTGTGTTAGACTTGAAAAACCACTTTTCGCACTTGTGTTAGTGTTGAAAAACCACTTTTCGCACTTGTGTTGGTGCAGGAAACCACTTTTGCGCTTGTATTAGTGTGGAAAAAACACTTTTCGCACTTGTGTTAGTGTTGAAAAACCACTTTTCGCACTTGTGTTAGTGTTGAAAAATCACTTTTCGCACTTGTGTTAGTGTTGAAAAACCACTTTTCGCACTTGTGTTGGTGCAGGAAACCACTTTTGCACTTGTATTAGTGTGGAAAAACCACTTTTCGCACTTGTGTTAGTGTTGAAAAACCACTTTTCGCACTTGTGTTGGTGCAGGAAACCACTTTTACACTTGTATTCGTGTGGAAAAACCACGTTTCGCACTTGTTTTAGTGTTGAAAAACCACTTTTCGCACTTGTGTTAGTGTTGAAAAACCACTTTTCGCACTTGTGTTAGTGTTGAAAAATCACTTTTCGCACTTGTGTTAGTGTTGAAAAACCACTTTTCGCACTTGTGTTGGTGCAGGAAACCACTTTTGCACTTGTATTAGTGTGGAAAAACCACTTTTCGCACTTGTGTTAGTGTTGAAAAACCACTTTTCGCACTTGTGTTAGTGTTGAAAAACCACTTTTCGCACCTGTGTTGGTGCAGGAAACCACTTTTGCACTTGTATTAGTGTGGAAAAACCACTTTTCGCACTTGTGTTGGTGTTGAAAAACCACTTTTCGCACTTGTGTTAGTGTTGAAAAACCACTTTTCGCACTTGTGTTGGTGCAGGAAACCACTTTTGCACTTGTATTAGTGTGGAAAAAACACTTTTTGCACTTGTGATAGTGTTGAAAAACCACTTTTCGCACTTGTGTTAGTGTTGAAAAACCACTTTTCGCACTTGTGTTGGTGCAGGAAACCACTTTTGCACTTGTATTAGTGTGGAAAAACCACCTTTCGCACTTGTGTTAGTGTTGAAAAACCACTTTTCGCACTTGTGTTAGACTTGAAAAACCACTTTTCACACTTGTGTTAGTGTTGAAAAACCACTTTTCGCACTTGTGTTGGTGCAGGAAACCACTTTTGCGCTTGTATTAGTGTGGAAAAAACACTTTTCGCACTTGTGTTAGTGTTGAAAAACCACTTTTTGCACTTGTGTTAGTGTTGAAAAACCACTTTTCGCACTTGTGTTAGTGTTGAAAAACCACTTTTCGCACTTGTGTTGGTGCAGGAAACCACTTTTGCACTTGTATTAGTGTGGAAAAACCACTTTTCGCACTTGTGTTATTGTTGAAAAACCACTTTTCGCACTTGTGTTAGTGTTGAAAAACCACTTTTCGCACCTGTGTTGGTGCAGGAAACCACTTTAGCACTTGTATTAGTGTGGAAAAAACACTTTTTGCCCTTGTGATAGTGTTGAAAAACCACTTTTCGCACTTGTGTTAGTGTTGAAAAACCACTTTTCGCACTTGTGTTAGTGTTGAAAAACCACTTTTCGCACTTGTGTTGGTGCAGGAAACCACTTTTGCACTTGTATTAGTGTGGAAAAAACATTTTTCGCACTTGTGTTAGTGTTGAAAAACCACTTTTCGCACTTGTGTTAGTGTTGAAAAACCACTTTTCGCACTTGTGTTAGTGTTGAAAAACCACTTTTCGCACTTGTGTTGGTGCAGGAAACTACTTTTTCACTTGTATTAGTGTGGAAAAACCACTTTTCGCACTTGTGTTAGTGTTGAAAAACCACTTTTTGAACTTGTGTTAGTGTTGAAAAACCACTTTTCGCACTTGTGTTGGTGCAGGAAACCACTTTTGCACTTGTATTAGTGTGGAAAAAACACTTTTTGCACTTGTGTTAGTGTTGAAAAACCACTTTTCGCACTTGTGTTAGTGTTGAAAAACCACTTTTCGCACTTGTGTTAGTGTTGAAAAACCACTTTTCGCACTTGTGTTGGTGCAGGAAACCACTTTTGCACTTGTATTAGTGTGGAAAAATCACTTTTCGCACTTGTGTTAGTGTTGAAAAACCACTTTTCGCACTTGTGTTAGTGTTGAAAAACCACTTTTCGCACTTGTGTTGGTGCAGGAAACCACTTTTGCACTTGTATTAGTGTGGAAAAACCACTTTTCGCACTTGTGTTAGTGTTGAAAAACCACTTTTCGCAATTGTGTTAGTGTTGAAAAACCACTTTTCGCAGTTGTGTTAGTGTTGAAAAACCACTTTTCGCACTTGTGTTGGTGCAGGAAACCACTTTTGAACTTGTATTAGTGTGGAAAAACCACTTTTCGCACTTGTGTTAGTGTTGAAAAACCACTTTTTGCACTTGTGTTAGTGTTGAAAAACCACTTTTCGCACTTGTGTTAGAGTTGAAAAACCACTTTTCGCACTTGTGTTGGTGCAGGAAACCACTTTTGCACTTGTATTAGTGTGGAAAAACCACTTTTCGCACTTGTGTTATTGTTGAAAAACCACTTTTCGCACTTGTGTTAGTGTTGAAAAACCACTTTTCGCACCTGTGTTGGTGCAGGAAACCACTTTAGCACTTGTATTAGTGTGGAAAAAACACTTTTTGCCCTTGTGATAGTGTTGAAAAACCACTTTTCGCACTTGTGTTAGTGTTGAAAAACCACTTTTCGCACTTGTGTTAGTGTTGAAAAACCACTTTTCGCACTTGTGTTGGTGCAGGAAACCACTTTTGCACTTGTATTAGTGTGGAAAAAACATTTTTCGCACTTGTGTTAGTGTTGAAAAACCACTTTTCGCACTTGTGTTAGTGTTGAAAAACCACTTTTCGCACTTGTGTTAGTGTTGAAAAACCACTTTTCGCACTTGTGTTGGTGCAGGAAACTACTTTTTCACTTGTATTAGTGTGGAAAACCACTTTTCGCACTTGTGTTAGTGTTGAAAAACCACTTTTCGAACTTGTGTTAGTGTTGAAAAACCACTTTTCGCACTTGTGTTGGTGCAGGAAACCACTTTTGCACTTGTATTAGTGTGGAAAAAACACTTTTTGCAGTTGTGTTAGTGTTGAAAAACCACTTTTCGCACTTGTGTTAGTGTTGAAAAACCACTTTTCGCACTTGTGTTAGTGTTGAAAAACCACTTTTCGCACTTGTGTTGGTGCAGGAAACCACTTTTGCACTTGTATTAGTGTGGAAAAATCACTTTTCGCACTTGTGTTAGTGTTGAAAAACCACTTTTCGCACTTGTGTTAGTGTTGAAAAACCACTTTTCGCACTTGTGTTGGTGCAGGAAACCACTTTTGCACTTGTATTAGTGTGGAAAAACCACTTTTCGCACTTGTGTTAGTGTTGAAAAACCACTTTTCGCAATTGTGTTAGTGTTGAAAAACCACTTTTCGCAGTTGTGTTAGTGTTGAAAAACCACTTTTCGCACTTGTGTTGGTGCAGGAAACCACTTTTGAACTTGTATTAGTGTGGAAAAACCACTTTTCGCACTTGTGTTAGTGTTGAAAAACCACTTTTCGCACTTGTGTTAGTGTTGAAAAACCACTTTTCGCACTTGTGTTAGTGTTGAAAAATCACTTTTCGCACTTGTGTTAGTGTTGAAAAACCACTTTTCGCACTTGTGTTGGTGCAGGAAACCACTTTTGCACTTGTATTAGTGTGGAAAAACCACTTTTCGCACTTGTGTTAGTGTTGAAAAACCACTTTTCGCACTTGTGTTGGTGCAGGAAACCACTTTTACACTTGTATTCCTGTGGAAAACCACTTTTCGCACTTGTGTTAGTGTTTAAAAACCACTTTTCGCACTTGTGTTAGTGTTGAAAAACCACTTTTTGCACTTGTGTTGGTGCAGGAAACCACTTTTGCACTTGTATTAGTGTGGAAAAACCACTTTTCGCACTTGTGTTAGTGTTGAAAAACCACTTTCGCACTTGTGTTAGTGTTGAAAAACCACTTTTCGCACTTGTGTTAGTGTTGAAAAACCACTTTTCGCACTTGTGGTGGTGCAGGAAACCACTTTTGCACTTGTATTAGTGTGGAAAAAACACTTTTTGCACTTGTGATAGTGTTGAAAAACCACTTTTCGCACTTGTGTTAGTGTTGAAAAACCACTTTTCGCACTTGTGTTGGTGCAGGAAACCACTTTTGCACTTGTATTAGTGTGGAAAAACCACTTTTCACACTTGTGTTCGTGTTGAAAAACCACTTTTCGCACTTGTGTTAGTGTTGAAAAACCACTTTTCGCACTTGTGTTAGTGTTGAAAAACCACTTTTCGCACTTGTGTTGGTGCAGGAAACCACTTTTGCACTTGCAGTAGTGTGGAAAAAACACTTTTCGCACTTGTGTTGTGTTGAAAAACCACTTTTCGCACTTGTGTTAGTGTTGAAAAACCACTTTTTGCACTTGTGTTAGTGTTGAAAAACCACTTTTCGCACTTGTGTTAGTGTTGAAAAACCACTTTTCGCACTTGTGTTAGTGTTGAAAAATCACTTTTCGCACTTGTGTTAGTGTTGAAAAACCACTTTTCGCACTTGTGTTGGTGCAGGAAACCACTTTTGCACTTGTATTAGTGTGGAAAAACCACTTTTCGCACTTGTGTTAGTGTTGAAAAACCACTTTTCGCACTTGTGTTGGTGCAGGAAACCACTTTTACACTTGTATTCGTGTGGAAAAACCACTTTTCGCACTTGTGTTAGTGTTGAAAAACCACTTTTCGCACTTGTGTTGGTGCAGGAAACCACTTTTGCACTTGTATTAATGTGGAAAAACCACTTTTCGCACTTGTGTTAGTGTTGAAAAACAAACTTTTCGCACTTGTGTTAGTGTTGAAAAACCACTTTTCGCACTTGTGGTGGTGCAGGAAACCACTTTTGCACTTGTATTAGTGTGGAAAAAACACTTTTTGCACTTGTGATAGTGTTGAAAAACCACTTATCGCACTTGTGTTAGTGTTGAAAAACCACTTTTTGCACTTGTGTTGGTGCAGGAAACCACTTTTGCACTTGTATTAGTGTGGAAAAACCACTTTTCGCACTTGTGTTAGTGTTGAAAAACCACTTTTCGCACTTGTGTTAGTGTTGAAAAACCACTTTTCGCACTTGTGTTAGTGTTGAAAAACCACTTTTCGCACTTGTGTTGGTGCAGGAAACCACTTTTGCACTTGCAGTAGTGTGGAAAAAACACTTTTCGCACTTGTGTTAGTGTTGAAAAACCACTTTTCGCATTTGGGTTAGTGTTGAAAAACCACTTTTCGCACTTGTGTTCCTGTTGAAAAACCACTTTTTGCACTTGTGTTGGTGCAGGAAACCACTTTTGCACTTGTATTAGTGTGGAAAAAACACTTTTTGCACTTGTGATAGTGTTGAAAAACCACTTTTCGCACTTGTGTTAGTGTTGAAAAACCACTTTTCGCACTTGTGTTGGTGCAGGAAACCACTTTTGCACTTGTATTAGTGTGGAAAAACCACTTTTCGCACTTGTGTTAGTGTTGAAAAACCACTTTTCGCACTTGTGTTGGTGCAGGAAACCACTTTTGCACTTGTATTGGTGTGGAAAAACCACTTTTTGCACTTGTGTTAGTGTTGAAAAACCACTTTTCGCACTTGTGTTAGTGTTGAAAAACCACTTTTCGCACTTGTGTTAGTGTTGAAAAACCACATTTCGCACTTGTGTTGGTGTAGGAAACCACTTTTGAACTTGTATTAGTGTGGAAAAACCACTTTTCGCACTTGTGTTAGTGTTGAAAAACCACTTTTCGCACTTGTGTTGGTGCAGGAAACCAGTTTTGCACTTGTATTAGTGTGGAAAAAACACTTTTTGCACTTGTGATAGTGTTGAAAAACCACTTTTCGCACTTGTGTTAGTGTTGAAAAACCACTTTTCGCACTTGTGTTGGTGCAGGAAACCACTTTTGCACTTGTATTAGTGTGGAAAAACCACCTTTCGCACTTGTGTTAG